>NC_029772.3:30935235-30935849 GCF_000817695.3 Arachis duranensis | reverse complement strand
TCAGCCCAAGCACACACCAAGTGGGCCCGGAAGTGGATTTTTATGTCATTTACTCATCTTTGTAAACCTTAGGCTACTAGTTCTCTATAAATAGGACCTTTTTCTATTGTATTTTGATCTTGGCCCTTCTGGTTCCCTCTCTGGGGCCGAAGCCAATGATCACTATTATCACTTATGTATTTTCAACGGTGGAGTTTCTACACACCATAGATTAAGGTGTGGAGCTCTGCTGTACCTCGAGTATTAATGCAATTACTATTGTTCTTCTATTCAATTCAGCTTGTTCTTGTTCCAAAATATCACTTGTTCTTCAACTTGATGAATGTGATGATCCGTGACACTCATCATCATTCTCACCTATGAACGTGTGCATGACAACCACCTCCGTTCTACCTTAGATTGGGTGGATATCTCTTGGATTCTTTAACCGGAATCTTCGTGGTATAAGCTAGAATTGATGGCGGCATTCAAGAGAATCCGGAAGGTCTAAACCTTGTCTGTGGTATTCTGAGTAGGATTCAATGATTGAATGACTGTGACGAGCTTCAAACTCGCAATTGTGGGGCGTTAGTGACAGACGCAAAAGAATCACTGGATTCTATTCCGACATGATC
>NC_029772.3:30887300-30934162 GCF_000817695.3 Arachis duranensis | reverse complement strand
TTGGGGTTTGTCAACCTCCCCACACTTAGACCTTAGCATGTCCTGATGCTAAAAATTAGAAGGAGCTAAGGGGTATGACATTTATTGAATACTACTAAACTATATGAGTCCTATCTAAATGCAACTACCCTAAGCAAATGCAAATGCTTAATTCAAACATATCAAATTGCCAAGAGAGCATGTGTAAGCACAAGGGCTAGGCAATAGGAATTAAGTCCAAACCACAATTGTATTGAATCACCAAAAGAATTTAAACTTGCAAGAATATAGATAATACGGGTGAACACATGTGGTTGAACTTTTGAACCCTCACCGGATGTGTATCCGCTCTATTCACTCAAGTGTTTAAGGGTCAATTCACTCAATTCTCTTCTAATCAAGCTTTCCAAAATTTGATTTTCTTCTAACAATCAACATTTATTCAATGCATGCATACATTCATCATGAGGTCTTTCATTTAGGTTGTAATGGGGTTAGGGTCAAGGTAGGCTCATTTATGGCTAAGTGGACTAGACTTTGAATCTTTGATTAGCATAGACTTTCCCACCTAACTATATAATGACCTATACGAGTTTAAACTATTCTAACTACCCATTCTTCACTTTTTTTTTTCTACACATTCATGCATTCTTATTTGATTCATAACACTTGTGAATTGATTTCTCTTTTATTGACTTCACTTTGGGGCAATTTGTCCCCTTTTTATTATTTTCCTTCTTTTTCTTCTTGTTTTTCTTTCTTTCTTTTTCTTTTCTTTTTCTTTTCATCCTCTTTTTTTTTTCTTTTCACTTCTTTTTCTTTTGTCAAACTATACACAAGAACATCAATGCATAAGGTCTATTCATTTGATCAATACATGAGTATGTACCCAATTCCTAAACATGAAAGTGTACTACCCCTTTTATCCCATCCAATGTTCCCAAGCCTCACCAACTTTGAATAATAAACACCCTCACTAGCCTAGGCTAATCAAAGATCCAAACAAGGACTTTTATTGGTTTTTCGCCTTGGGCTTGTAATGTGCTAAAATGAGAATAAGTTGGTTAAGCATAGGCTCAAAATTGGCTAACAATGGAGAATAAAGGTTGGCTATTTGGGTAAGTGGCTAATGAAGTAATGGCCTCAATCATATAAATACATAATTACAAGAAATAAATGGACATATAGAATCAAGCAAATCAAGGATTGCAATCATAAAAAGAGAGCAATTTCACACAAGAATGGAAAATAAGTGGTTATAAAATGTAACCACATCAATAGGCTCAAGTCTCACAAGCTTGTGTTCTTAGTTCAATACATGATTCACAAAGTATGAAATTCAAGCAAGTTTTACCAAAAATTTTCTTTCAATCAATTGGGTTAATGCCCTATATTTAAACTTCTTGGAAAATTTTCAATGTTTGACCAGGCATTGTTGTGATTGAAGAATTCAGAAATTTTCTTAGTTCACCCTTTCCTTTTTCACTTTAAACCAATTTCTTATGCAAAAAGGGTGACTAAATATTTGCAATTCAAGATATGATTTCTAATCACAACTACAAACTAAAAGACAAAGATAAACAAAATGTATAAAGAGGAATCCAACTAAAAGTACGGAATCTATCATCCAAAACATCTAAAAATATCCAAAAGCATCAAAATATCAAAAATCCAAAATAAGCAATAAAAGTATCCAAAGCAAACTAGAAGTGCATCAAAATATATACAAAATGTGCAAAATAAAATAACTAGGCTGAAAAGTTCACCGGTTCCCAAATAATGCTACCGGTGCCCTCCCCACACTTAAAACCAAGCATCGTCCTCGATGCTAAACCGGAGGATCAGTGGGAGGTACAACGATAGGCTCTGGCTCGGGATGTGGGACCGGCTCCTCATGAGTCTCTGGTGGCACTGTAGTGTCATGGGTATCTGGCTGAACCGGCGCCTCCGCAGCCTCCTCCTCATGATCCTGCTCATCGGAGGCTGGAGAATCGGGAAGCGGAGGCAGCTCAAGGCCCTGGGCCACGATCATCTGGTCGATCCGATCCAAACGGCGTCTGATATGGCGTTTCTCACGCTTTAAGGACCGGAAAAGACGCTGGACTAGGAGGTAAGTAGGCTCAGGTGCTGCTGGTGGATCAGTGGATGATGAAGGGGGTGCAGCTGTAGAGGATGATGGGGCAGCTGTAGGGGCTGATGGTGAAGGTGTCCCCACAACAGCTCTGGCCCGAGACCGGCGTCTAGCAAGTGGCCTCTCGTGCACCCAACCACCCCAGGGAATGGTAACCTCCTTGTCATCATCATCAGGGGGCGGGGGTCGCACATCATCATCCAACCATGGTACCTCGGCTAGGGCCGCCATACTCGTGACCAATGTAGGAAATGGAAGTAGGCCACGAATATGCGCCCTGAGCGCCTCATAATCGAAGGTCATGCTGTGTATGGCTAACTCAGCCTGCTGATGGGCACACAGCTCATCAGGGACATGGCGGCACTGTAGTGCCTCCCCAATGGCAGTCTCAGTAATCATAATTTCCCTACCCCTCACCTAAACCGAATCCAATGTCGGACGGAAGAAGTTGCAGTAAAATTCCTTCACCCAAGATACATTGATATCCCCCAAATCCCGGTCAACAAAGTTGATACCTAACTCAAGGATCCGACCGTCAATGGACCGTCTCACATCAGTAGGGAGAAGCAGCTTCTTCTCAATGTTCAACTTTGTAGTCCGATATTTAGAAAACCGGAGCTCACAGTAGAGATTAGGGAATTTGTCTGGATTGGTAGAAGGCAATAACTGGTTTTCCTTGTCCACATCATTCAGTGGATTCTTGGCATAATTCTTATATGTGGAAGGAAGAGAAGGGGTAGAGTGTTTTCTCTTTTTGGAGGTAGTGGCTATAGCTTTGCCTTTGTCCGACATCCTGAAAAATACGATAGGATATATAAGACATTTAGCATTTAACAATGGAAGCATGTTCAGGAGACAATGCTCAAGAAACAATCATGATGTTGCAATGAATATGCAAAAGTGAACCAATAAACCAAGAAAGCAAGTTTCATTAAAATTAACAACTCATATTCAAAATGCACTAATATCATCATATTTTGAAAGAATTGTTAAAGGAGGTTAAAGGTAAGCAGAAGTTAGATGGTTAAAGAAATTAATGAGGGCAGAAAAGTGGATTAGTGATATGATGATATTTATGCATAGTAAAAAGAAAAGTTGTGGCTCATGGTCACAAATATAGTGCAAATCCGGGAAGTCAAAAGGGAAAACGGAAAGTTGCCCAAAGTTAAAATGAAGACCAAAAGAAACTAACTTCCTTGAAAATCGGGCAGCATTCCGGCTTAAAATTGGACATTCCCGGATAGCAAATTATTACAGTTAGCATAGAAAACAACACCAAATAGGCAAAGTGACAGTTGGTAAAGCATTTAGGCAACATGAAATGCACAAAATCAGTCCGAACATCAGCATACAACATCCAAATAGGCAAGCAGTAAATTAAGCATGAACGGAGCACTTATCAGGCCTAGAATCCTCTATCCAGCCCTAGCTACCTAACCGCAATTATCTCTATCTAACCTAACATACAAAATTTGAATTCAAACTAACTAACATGCAACAGACTAACTATCAGAAATGAAAAAAATAGAAAAAAAGAAAAATGGAATAATATCGAGTGGAACCTGGGAGCAGGGGAATCAGTAATGGAAGGGAGAATGGGGGAGAAATAAGGCTAGGAACTGTGCCGCCGTGAACGGTGGCCGGAAGGATGAGCGGCTGCGGTGATGGAGGTTCGGCCAGGAGAAAAAAAGGAGAGAGGGAATGAATGAGAGAGAGAAAGAGTGAGAGAGGACAGAGCGGGAGGGGAAAGAGAGAGATGGGCTGCCGGCGGTGAAGAGGGGGTGGCGGCGGAGGGATCGGTTGCGGTGTGAGAGGAGTGAGAGAGAGAGAACGGGTGGTGATGAGCGGTGACGGAGGTAGGTAGTGCGGCGGTGGCCGGCGCTGCTACTATGACAGCAGTTGGGGCGAGAGAGGAGGAAGAAGAAGATGGAGGTTTGGGGTGGTGTGCGCGACTGCTCAGTGTGCGTCGCGCATTAGGGTTATCCCTATTTTTAAATCGACGCGCGCGCGCACTTTGCACGTCCGCGTCCATTAAGAAAACTCGGGGCCTACGCGTGCGCGTACAACGTGCTTACGCGTGGATGAGTGGAATAGGAAGTGACGCGTGCGCGTACAGCGCGCAGTGAGAAAATTAGGAGGTCCACGCGTGAGCGTGCAGCGCGCTCTAGCGTGGGTGGCAGAATAGGTATGTGCGTGTGCGCGTACAGTGCGCGCACGCGTGCATCAGATTGGGCCTGAAGCTTAGAGTGGGCTTGAGGTACGCCCAACTCTCGGGTCCATGGCCTAGAGTGGTGGCAGCACGCATGGACGCGCGCGCGGCGAGTGCGCGTCCGCGTACATTGCTAAGTTATGAAACGGCGCATTGGCGCGATGTGCGCGCTCGCGCAGGATGAGTTGGGCCTGGGGCCTAAAGCTAGCCCAGAGCCGGCTCAACTCTCTGGAGTTTGGCTCAAAAACCTGCAGTAGCGAATCGGCGCGGACGCGGCATGTACGCGTCCGCGTGAACGTCCATGTTCTTAAAAAAGGCGCGCACGCACGTTGTGCGCGTCCGCGTGGATCGAGTTGGGCTCAAAGCATAATGTTTGCCCACGGGAGGCCCAACTCTCTGGTGTTTGGTTTGTGGTGCATGCTCACAAGGACGCTTGCGCGTGCATGGCGCGTTCGCGTCCACCCCCTTCTTCTTCTTCTTCTTTTTTTTTTTTCAGAAAGCAAATTGCTGGTTTCTCCCCTTAGTGTTCACAACTCTTATTCACTTAACCATCATACAATTCACAAGAATGCAATTTTGATATTATGCATCTACTACTAAACACAACATGCATATGACTAAGCTAACAATTAAATTGTACAAACAAATTTTGTATGAAACATCTACCTACAATGGTAACTCAAATCACTTATTAAGTAAATGTAAAAGATTGGAAAGAGTTTACCATGGTGGGGTGTCTCCCACCTAGCACTTTTATTTATTGTCCTTAAGTTGGACATCTGAGAGGCTTGTTGTCATGGTGGCTTATGTTTGTACTCATCCTTGAATCTCCAAGGATCTTTGCTCCTCAATTGGTTGACAGAATTTCCAACCATTTTTATTAAGCTTGGGCAGATTTCTACCCAAAATATGAGTCCCCATATCCGGTCTTCACATGTCGAACCGGGATCCCATATCTTCTTATTTTCGCATCCATCCGTTAGTTGAGTTCCATGATTTCGTCGGATAGGCGGTTGACATAAATGTGGTGGACACACAGAATTCTCTTTACTCCACCAATACTTCCTTCTAGATCCATACAAGGTAATCCTTGTCCCAACATCATCCCTATATCCTGAGGCCTTGACCTTAATAAGCTTAACACCTACTTTCCAACCACTACACAACTCATTCTTACTTTTAATTCCACAAAGAGTTCTAAGTTGACCATCATTTTCAATCAGACCATATTCAAGCGAGAAATTAAAGCTTAGAGATAGAGATTTTACCCACTTAAATGTTGTGTTGGATGGTGATTTGGGAAGGAAGGCTTCCCCACACTTAGACAATGCAAGATCTACCTCTTTGTGCTCCTCTTTGATTGTTTCCACCTCTTCATAAGCTTCTTCAAATTCAACCTTTTCCCTTTTTACACATGACTTGGTGTTGGCATTTTGTTTAATGGGAGGTAATTCAAATTTGGATAGGAATTCCTCGATGAATGAATTCATCTCTTGATCAACCTCTTCATATTCTTCAATTTCGATATACACCATGTCATTTTCGTTTTCCTTGGGAGGTTGTACACATTCTTCTATAACTTCAACTTCATGTCCAATGGGAGAAGATTCGATTGTAGATAAAAATTCATCCACGATTAAATCCATCTCTTGATAAGCTTCTTCCAAGTCTTCAGTGATGGTATGCCTTGGAGGTTGCGCACCCTCGTCAACATCAATTTCGAGCTTCTTGGAAAAGTGCTCCATGATGCTACATTCCCATGGACTTTCAACATCCCCTAGATCTTCAACCACTTCTTCCTTTTCTTCAATGATCATAGGCTCCTCCAATTGTTCCAACACAAATTTCGACTCTCCCTTCTTTTCCACCGAGTTTTCCAATTTCTCCTTCATGCTTTGCTCTTCTTTTGACTTTTTGGCAATGGAAGCACCTTGAGTGTTCAAAAATTTGTAGGCTAAGGTAGACACTACCTTGGTCAAGTTGGTCACAAACTCAAGTGTATCCCGCTTCATGGCCTCTTGTCCTTGAAGTAACAAAGTGAGAGAATCGTCTATTGGGGCTTGTGGTGGGTAGGGAGGTTCATCATTTTGGAGAGAGGGTTCATAATAGGAAGGTGGTTCTTCTTGGTAAGGTTGTGGAGATTGTGTGTATTGAGGTGGTTCTTTGTAGTGATCTAGATAGGGTTGTGGTGGTTCTAAGGGTTCTTGCTCAAAATGGTCATAAAAATACGGTGTGGATGGTTGGTCATATGATGGATATGGATCATAGGAAGGTGCTTGGTATGGAGGGGCTTGTGAGAGTGGTTGCGGCTCATGTTGAGGATATGGTTCATAGGCATATGGTGGTGGTTCTTGAAAATCACAAGGTGGTTCACCATAGCCATTGGGTTGGTATGCATCATAGGATGGCTCTTCTTCATAGTGCATTGGTGGAGGTTGTTGCCATGAAGATTGATCATATGCGTATGGCTCCTCCCACCTTTGATTGTTCCATCCTTGATACACATCCTCATTGAAGCTCTCATTACCTACAACATAATTAGAACCAAACTCATAGCCAAAGTGAGAATTCATGATGGAAAAAGAAAATAAAATTCTACACTAGCAAATGAAGCAAAAAGCAAGATGTTTACACTATTCACATATGTACAATAACCAATAACTCAACACCATTGCACTCCCCGGCAACAGCGCCATTTTGATGATTGGATTATTGACGGTTTAGAATTTCTCAAATAAAATCTCGTTGTAAAGTATAGTTTCTAAACCAAACAATAATCCTTTCATACAAAAATTTGTTTGTCACAAGTGCAAACCCCTAAAATCTATAAACCGAAGTATTTAAACCTCGGGTCGTTCTCCCTAGGAATTACAATGAAGTGTCTTGTTATTGGTTAGAAATGTGTTTTGGGGTTTTGGATAAGAAGCATGAAAAATAAATGGCAATAAAAATAAACTAACAACCATAAAAGGCTCTTGGCAAGGTATGAAAATTAGAAGTCCTATCCTAGTTATCCTTCTCAATTGTGATGAGGATTGTCCATTTCTCCCACTTAGTTAACCCTTACTAAATAAAGGAAAGTCAAGTGGATGAATCAATTTGTAAAAGAACAACAATCTATCCAAAACAAAATGAAGAATTACAATTATAGAAACACATAACTAGAAAGAGAGATGAGAAGATTGAGAATTGATAAAGGAAAATTGAATCAAAGTATGAATTAAACCTAGATCTAAGAGAGAGAGTAACCTAAACCTAATCCTAATTCTAATTCTAGAGAGAAGTGAGAGTTTCTCTCTCTAGAAAACTAAGCTAAAACTAATCCTAGTGAGTGTGTATGTATGTATGAACATGTGTTTTTCAATCCCCTTCAATCCTTGGCTTTTATGTGCATTTTGGCGCCAAAGTTGGTTGCTGAAACCTCTCCAAAATCGCCAGGCACGTGTTACATAAATGAAGTCATGTGCCCTCATCGGCGCGTGCGCGCATGGTACGCGTGCGCGTCCTTGGCCTGTTTTGCAATGTGCGCGCGAGCGCCTTGTGCGCGTACGCGTGCATGGCCTGGATCAATTCTTTGGCTTTTTGTGCTTCTCTCCACTTGTATGCTTCCTTCCTTGCTTCCCTTGATCCATGTCTAGCCTATTTCAACCTGAGATTACTAGCAAACACATCAAGACATCTTATGGAATCAAAGAGAAATTAGAATTCATCAAAATAAGGATCGAAAAGCATGTTTTTACACTTAGGCACAAATACGGGAGAGATAACAAAACCATGCTAATTCATAGGCTAAATGTGACAAAAGGTTATCAAAATACTCTAAATTCAGTACACAACAAACCGTCAAATTGGGGTTTGTCAACCTCCCCACACTTAAACCTTAGCATGTCCTCATGCTAAAATAAGAAGGAACTAAAGGATATGACATTTATTGAATGCAACTAAAACTATATGAGTCCTATCTAAATGCAACTACCCTAAGCAACAACGGTGAAACCCTACATACAGCTTGCCATGGAAAGGAGTAAGAAGGATTGGATGAAGACAGTAGGAAAGCAGAGAGACTGAAGGGACAAAGCATCTCCATACGCTTATCTGAAATTCCCACCAATGAATTACATAAGTATCTCTATCTTTACCTTTATGTTTTATTCATCATTCATAACCATTTGAGTTTGCCTGACTAAGATTTACAAGGTGACCATAGCTTGCTTCATACTGACAATCTCTGTGGGATCGACCCTTACTCGCGTAAGGTTTATTACTTGGACGACCCAGTACACTTGCTGGTTAGTTGTGCGAAGTTGTGTCTATGCCATGGTGTTGAACACCAAGTTTTTGGATTCATCACCGGGGATTATTTGAGTTGTGAAAAGAAGAGATCACAATTTCGTGCACCAGTCATCCACGCGGTCGCGTGGATCAAATTGTGCCAAAGGCACGCTTCCAGCCACATTCCGGCGCAACTCTCTGTCCAATTTTCTTTATTTCCAATGATCATGTGACGCGGATGCGTCGGCGACGCTGGCGTGTCGCATGCGATTTCTCTCTTTTTTTATGCAAAAGCAGTATGCAGATGAGGTGTAAGATATAGGCAGTAGTACGGAGAAGAGTTATAGAAGAGGGAAGATAAGGAGAAAAAGAGGAACGATCATACCGTGGTGGGTTGTCTCCCACCTAGCACTTTACTTTAACGTCCTTAAGTTGGACGCTTCATTAGCTCAGTTTTCTGTTGCGAGTGGATCCTCCAAGAGAAAAATATCTGACTCCTTGTTTTTCGTCACCTTCTCACCATGGTAGAGCTTCAAACGATGTCCATTAACCTTGATGAGTTCAGAGCTTGAATGGTGACTTAGGTGAAAGACTCCGTATGGCTCAGCCTTCTCGACTCTATATGGGCCTTCCCACCTTGATCGCAGCTTGCCTAGCATGAGCCTCAGTCTGGAGTTGTAAAGGAGGACTAAATCCCCAGGTTGGAACTCTTTCTTCTTGATGTGCTGATCATGTACAGCCTTCATCTTTTCCTTGTACAGCCTTGAGTTCTCATAAGCTTCTAGGCGAAGGCTCTCCAATTCTTGCAGTTGCAACTTCCTTTCAGCTCTGGCTTTCTCAAATCCCATGTTGCACTCTTTTACTGCCCAAAAAGATTTGTGCTCTACCTCAACTGGAAGATGACAGGCTTTTCCATAGACTAAGCAAAAGGGACTCATCCCAATGGGTGTCTTGTATGCTGTTCTGTATGCCCAGAATGCATCTTGTAGCCTGGTGCTCCAGTCTCTTCTATGAAGTTTGACTATCTTCTGCAATATGCGCTTTATCTCTTTGTTAGACACCTCGGCTTGCCCAATAGTCTGAGGATGGTAGGCTGTTGCTACTTTATAAATGATCCCATGCTTCTTCAGTAATCCTGTTAGTCTCCTGTTACAAAAAATGGGTGCCTTGATCGCTCACGATTGCTCGTGGTGATCCAAAGCGACAAATAATGTGGTTTCTAACAAAGGAAACAATAGTGTTAGCATCATCAGTACGGGTAGGAATTGCTTCCACCCATTTAGAAACATAATCTACAGCTAACAGTATATAAAGGTGGCCATTAGAATTTGGAAATGGACCCATGAAGTCAATGCCCCAAACATCAAAAATTTCACAGAAGAGCATAATTTGTTGTGGCATTTCATCCCTTTGGGATATATTGCCAAACCTTTGGCATGGGGGACAAGATTTACAAAATTCAGCAGTGTCTTTAAAAAGAGTAGGCCACCAGAATCCACAGTCTAAGATTTTTCTAGCTGTTCTTTGAGAGCCAAAGTATCCTCCACTCTCAGATGAGTGACAGGCCTCTAAAATGGACTAGAATTCTGATTGAGGCACACACCTTCTAATTACCTGGTCAGCGCCACATCTCCATAAATATGCATCATCCCATATATAATATTTAGACTCGCTTTTCAGCTTGTCTCTTTGGTGCTTAGTAAAGTTTGGAGGAAAAGTGCGGCTAACTAGATAATTAGCGACAGGTGCATACCAAGGGACTACCTCAGATACTGCTTGTAGGTTATCAAATGGAAAATTGTCAGCTATAGGAGTGGAGTCATCTTTGATGTGCTCAAGGCGACTCAAGTGGTCTGCCACTAGATTCTGGTTACCACTCCTATCCTTTATTTCTAAATCAAATTATTGTAGTAGCAGTATCCAACGTATAAGCCTTGGTTTGGATTCCTTTTTAGCTAATAAATACTTTAGAGCTACGTGATCTGAATACACTACTACCTTAGCACCAAGTAAATAGGCTCGGAATTTATCCAGAGCAAAAACAATAGCAAGAAGCTCTTTCTCAGTAGTAGTGTAGTTAGACTGAGCAGTGTCTAAAGTCTTAGACGCATAAGAAATGACAAAAGGATCTTTACCTTCACGTTGAGCCAGCGCTGCTCCTACTGCATGGTTGGAAGCATCGCACATGATTTCGAATGGCTGGCTCCAGTTAGGTCCTCTCACAATTGGAGCTTGAGTCAGGGCGGTCTTCAGCTTATCAAACGCTTGTTTGCGATCCTCGCTGAACTCGAACTCGATATCTTTCTACAATAACCTGGATAGGAGAAGTGCTACCCTACTAAAGTCCTTAATGAATCTTCGGTAAAAACCTACATGGCTAAGGAACGAATGGACTTAGGTAAGGCAAACTAGAAATAACATCCACCTTTGCTGGATCTACAGAAATGCCAGTATTAGACACAACATGTCCTAGTACAATTCCTTGTCTTACCATAAAATGACATTTTTCAAAATTCAATACAAGGTTTGTACTGACACATCTATCTAGTACTCTAGATAAACTATCCAAGCAAAGGCTAAAGGAATTACCATAAACGCTAAAATCATCCATAAAAACCTCCATACGGTCCTCAAAAAGGTCAGAGAAAAGACTCATCATGCACCTTTAGAAAGTAGCTGGTGTATTGCACAAGCTAAAGGGCATTCTCTTATAGGCATAAGTCCCAAAAGGACATGTAAAAGTAGTCTTTTCTTGATCTTCAGGGGCTATATGAATCTGGAAATAGCCTGTGTAACCATCTGAAAAGCAATAATGTGATTTACCTGACAGGCGATCCAGCATTTGATCAATGAATGAAAGAGGGAAGTAATCCTTACGAGTGGCTTAGTTGAGACGCCTGTAATCAATGCAAACCCTCCAAGCGTTCTGTACTCTGGTTGCTATGAGCTCTCCATGCTCATTCTTCACTGTAGTGACTCCAAACTTCTTGGGCACCACTTGTACTCGGCTCACCCATTCACTATTTGAGATGGGGTAGATAATATCTGCCTCTAGTAGTCTGGTCACTTCCTTCTTGACAACCTCTAAGATAGTGGGGTTCAGTCTTCTTTGGGGTTGACGAATGGGTCTTGCTCCGTCTTCTAAAAATATTATGTGCTCACAAACTTGAGGGTCGATGCCTACTATGTCTGCCAAACTCCACCCAATTGCTTTCTTGTGCCTCCTCAGCACACTAAGTAACTGCTCTTCTTGTTGAGAAGTGAGGTCCCGTGCAATGATAACGGGAAACTTCTGCTTGTCCTTGAGGTAAGCATATTTGAGGTGTGGAGGGATTGGTTTCAATTATAACTTCTGTTCATGGTCAGGCTCTGGATTGTCTCGAGCTGGTGGCAATGGTAAAGTACTTTCATTGTCCTCAGAATTCCCCACACTCAGACCTTGTCCTATGTACTTCTCTTCAAACTCCTCCTGGTGAACTTCAGCTACGGTTTCATCTATGATGTCATACTGGAGGATAGAACGATCTTCTGGAGGGTGCTTCATAACTCTATTCAGATTAAAGCTTACTACTCGGCTGTCTATTTCAAAAGAGTATGTTCTTGCAAAAGCATCTAATTTGAACTTCGAAGTCTTCAAGAAAGGTCTTCCGAGTAGGATTGATGATGGCTTCTCTGAGTCATTTTGGGGCATCTCCAGGATGTAAAAATCACTGGGAAAAGTGAGACCTTTAATACCCACTAATACATCTTCAGCAACTCCAGCCACTGTAATAATACTTTTATCTGCTAACACAAAATGAGCTGCCGACTTTTTTAAGGGAGGGAGCCTCAAAACATCATATACAGACAAAGGCATTATACTAACACATGCTCCTAAATCACACATGCAGTTAGAAAATATCACACCTCCAATGGTACAGTTAACCATGCATGGGCTTGGGTCACTACATTTTTTAGGTATATTTCCCATTAAAGCAGATATAAAACTACCTAAAGGAATAGTTTTTAATTCATTAATTTTGTCTTTATGTATGCATAAATCCTTTAGAAACTTTGCGTATTTAGGTACTTGTTAAATAACATCAAAAAGGGGAATAGTTACCTCAACCTTTTTGAATATTTCTACCATTTTGGGATCAGGTTCCAACTGCTTCCTGGGCTTCCTTGCAAGTTGTGGAAATGGAATAGGAATGGCATTTTCTACAGTGTCTGCGCCCTTTGGTGCTTCTTCCTGTGATTTAGCATCTTCTTCCTCAGCCATGTCCTGTATACCCTTTTTCTCCTCAACATCTTCTATTTCCATTACCTCTTCAGCTGAGGCGTGTTCTGGTGCGTTTGGCTCTTCCTGATTCCTCTCTTGCAATGTGGTTCCAGACCTTAGGGTGATGACATTAATGCCACCCTTTGGATTGGGTAATGGTTGATAGGGGAGTCCACCAGAGCTTGAGGACTGGTTGTTGGAGTTGTTCAGTGATCCAATCTGTGAGACAAGGGCTTGCAAAGTAGAATTCAAACCATTCAGAGTAGAAGTAAGGTTATTTTTTATGGCCTGTTGTCTCCGATCAATAGATTGTAGTAACTCATCATTAGGAGATGAGGAGGGATAAGTGATCTGAGAGGTCTGCTGAGATGCTTGAGGCTATCTTAGATGAGGTGCCCTGTAGGACTGATTATGATTCTGCTGCCTGATGTTATTATTGTTATTCCACCTCTGATTTCCATTGTTATCTCTGCCTCCTCTGTTATGATTGTCCTTCCAACCCTGGTTAGAATTATCTCTCCAGCCTTGGTTAGAGTTATCCTGCCATCCATGGTTATAGCTGCCACCTTGATTGTACCCTTGATTGGGGCTGTCATAGAAGTTATGAGTGGCTGCTACAGTGTGGTCTTCTGGTTGGAGTTGCGGACACTCATCAGTATAATGATTGTAATCGGCACAGATTCCACATACTCTTTGTGGAACCAACTGCTGGCTGTGCTGTGGTGGAGAAGGCTGAACTTGCTAAGCCTGTTGTTAACTTAGCTGCATCTGCTTCAACAAGTTAGTCATTTCACATAAGCTCTGAGTTATAGCAGCAGTCTCTTTGCTAGTGGATACCTCTGCAATAGCTCTTGACTGAATTTGTTTCTGCCTGTGATTTCTAGTAGATTCAGCTAAGTCGTTGATCAATTGGCATGCTTCTTCCGTAGTCTTGTACTTTTTCATATACCCATTGCTAGCACCTTCCAATGTGGTCCTATCTTGAGATTTCATGTCCTGTGTAAAGTAGCCGAGCAACACTATCTTGTCAATTATATGGTGGGGACATGCTTCTAGAAGATTATTGAAGCATTCCAAGTATTCATAGAGAGTCTAAGATTCATCCTGAACGATCATGGACATGTCTTTCCTCAGTTTATCGGCAACCTCAGCTGGAAAGAATTTCTCCAAAAATTCTCTTCTAAGCGTATCCCAGTTGGAACCAGTTGTTCTGGATTGAGTGTAGTACCACTCTCTTGCCTTTCCCTCAAGAGAGAATGGGAAGGATTTTAACAGAATGGAAGTTTTATCAGTGCCATCACGCTTAACAGTAGAACAAGCAGTCTGAAAATCCCTAAGGTGCTTGATAGGCTCTTGAGCAGGTAAGCCATAAAACTTGGGCATCGAGTTGAGTAGTGAAGACTTTATTTCGAAATCCACAGCCACTGCTGGGTGGTGTGCCTGGAATGGTGGTAGTGTAAAATCAGGGGCTCCTTCCTCCTGGATAGTGACTCTCCTAGGTGTTTCCATGTCACCTGCACGTAAATCAACTGGATTAGTAGAGAGGGAGCTTGTTTCTTCCGTAGTTGACGTTTCAGGTTCGTCCTCAGAAAGGACTAGCCAACGTCGAGCTTGTCTTATACGTGAAATAGTTCTTTCAATCTCAAGGTCAAATACTAGCAAGCTTGGATCAGGAAGTGAACGCGTCATTTAACGAAAGAAACGTACAGCTCATAGTAACAAAATGAAAAGAAAAATTGCAATTAAATAAATGCCAATCAATAAATTAGCACACTGTTGCAACTCCCCGGCAACGGCGCCAAAAATTGACGTTGCGGAAATTAGCGAGTTAAGAAATTATCAATAGAAATACGTTGCAAGTACAGTCCTTAACCAGCCAAAAATCCGCTTATCAATTTAGAAGGGTTGTCACAATATTGAAATTAAAATACTGGGAGTATGAATCTCAGGTCGTCTCCCAACGAGTTGCAGAAAGATGTTCTATTTTATCAATCAGGTGTTTTCAAAAAATGGTTGAGTTGATAAACAGGAAATTAATTTAGAGAGTTTAATTAGTTTTAAATAAAAGCCTTGACTGGGAGTAGATTAGTTGGAAGCCCTATTCTTGTTGAAGTACTCTCAAGATTAATTAATAATTGAAAGTTGCTCTGCTTAGTTATCCCTTACTAGGTAAAGGAAAGTCAAGCAAGTTGGAAAGCTATTTCTTGTCACAAGTCCTAATCCTCTCCCTTGGGAAGGACTAGTGTCAATGACTAGAAGGTGACCCAACAATGAACCCAATTACAATTTCTCTCTTGAGTAATTCAACTCAAGGTTTCCTTTCAATCATCTCCCAATCAAGCTATGGAACTACTCACTCATCATAATTATAGACTTCATAGAATCAATGGGGAAAATAAAAGAAGACATAATAAATAATAATGAAAGAGATTAATTAAAAATAAAAATAGTCTATATTAATAACTTGTGAAAATAATCCAATGTCAACTCTGGAGGAAGTAAGAATATGGAAGAATAAATGAAAAGTAAGTAACAAACTATAGCGACTAGTACCGGAGGTAAACTCTTCTCAAAAGCTAAAGCCAAAATCTTCAAAATCCTAATTATGAATGTTCAAGTGTGTAAACCTAGGGGAGGAGTAAATTCAGATCTAAAAACTAAAAATTGTGCCGAATGAATGTTGTTCTCTGCCTCTGCATGTTCCCTGGCTCTAATCTGTGTTTATGGGCCGAAAACTAGGTTGAAATCCGGCCCAGAAACTCTGCCAGCGACTTCTGAAATTCTGTAGATCGTGCACATCACGCGGCCGCGTCATCCACGTGTTCGTGTCACTCTGCGTTTCTCGTACCATGCGTGCGCATCGTCTACGCATTCGCGTCGTTCGTGTAGCTTCCAATCCGCGCGGTTGCGTCAGGCACGCGAGCGCGTCACTGTGATTTCTTCGGTTTCGCGCGGTCGCGTCAGCCATGCGACCGCGTGACTTCTCGCTGGTCATCTCTTCAATTCTTTCTGTTCCTTCCATTCTTGCATGCTTCCTCTTCATTCCTTATGCCATTCCTGCCCTATGAAGTCTGAAACACTTAACACACAGATCACGACATCGAATGGTACGAAGGAAGATAAAAATATATAACTAAAAGATCTTTAGGAAGCAAGTTATCAATCATAGAACACTTTTAGGAAGGAATTGTAAATACATGTAAATCATATGAATAAGTAGGCAAAGACTTGATAAAATCACACAATTAAACACAATATGAATCATAAAATAGTGGTTTATCACCTCTCTTATTATGTCTATGATATTTCCTGGTCTAAAGATGCCTGGTAATAATATTGACGTTTTTCTACAACCACTTATTAATGAGTTAAAAGAACTATGGAATGGTGTTTACGTATACAACTCTGTTGATGGAAAGTTTGTTCACATGCATGTTGCATTATTTTGGACTATAAGTTATTTTCTAGGTCTTGATGGAATACACATGCTAGTCTTGCATGTCCTTCATGTAACTTTGATACAGTATCCAAAAGGTTAAAGCAAGGATGAAATATTGCTTCATGGGACATTGTCGGTGGTTACCCCATAACCACGAGTATAGACAAAACATGCACTCATTTGATGGCACTACCGAACCAAGAGGCCCTCCGACAACATTATCAGGCAGTGCTATATTGTCTCAAATTTAGAGCAGTCGCAAAAGATCACAAGAGGCTCTCAATGCTAGCAACAACGCTTTGCAATGGAAAAAAAGGAGTATTTTCTCGGATTTACCATACTGGAAGGATAATCTCATTTGTTACTGTCTTGACATGATGCACATAGAGAAAAATGTTTGTGATCATATTTTGTTTACTGTACTTGATGACAAACAAAAGACTAAGGACAACTTGGCAGCCCGTAAGGACTTGCAATTAATGGGAATCCGAGAACAGCTCCATCCGTTCACTAATTCTTCCAAGTACCCACCTTCGTGTTTCAGAATGACAAATGCTGACAAGGATATTTTTTCTTAGTGTTCTTAAAAGTGTTTCCTTTCCAGATGGTTATTCTTCTAATATTTCTAAATACATTGATTTGAAGAAAAGGAAGGTCTTTGGCCTAAAAAGCCATGATTCACATATTCTCATGGAGCACATCTTGCCAATCACTTTTAAAAGATCCCTGCCTAGAGAGGTGATATCTGTGCTAATAGAGTTGTGTAACTATTTTAGAGAAGTGTCTGGCAAATCCCTAGCCATTGATAACTTAGAAAAACTTCAACATCGAATTGCATTGATGTTCTACCACATGGAAATGATATTCCCTCCTTCGTTTTTCACCGTGATGGTTCACCTGGTTATTCATCCACAGAAGAGGGAATGATTGCTAGTTCAGTGCAGTACAGATGGATGTATCCTGTTGAAAGGTATCCTATTATGTTAATATTTTGTGGTTCATCTTATGACTAAATTGGTTGGGTCTATTTATAATTTTTAGTCTTTGTAGATTAATGTTATCTTCTTGCAAACAGGACTTTAGGGCATTTAAAATCGTATGTCCGTAATAAGGCTACAGCTAAAGGATGCATAGTTGAAGGTTACCTGATGGAGGAATGTCTAACTTTTTGCTCTAGATATTTAAAGGAAGATGAGATTGAGACAAGGTTTAACCGACCAAATCATAACGACGATCAAAATGACAACACTCCTAGTAGTTGTTCTAACATTCTTGCTGAATTTTTTCCAGCAAGAGGAAGTCCTCGCAGATCGTAAAAGATTAGTTTTTTGACAACAATTGAGAAAACACAGGCTCATCGCTATGTGCTGACAAATTGTTCATTACTGGACAAATTTCGCGAGTAATTCATAGGGTGATCTTCGTTTAAATTTTTAATTACTTTTTATGTAATTATTTTGTAACTATTATCTACTTGACCAGGAAATACAGAGGTGAAATTTCCAAATTACAATTTACACCGCGTGTAACACCCTAATTAGCTCAACTAGAAGCCCGATGAAAGATATAGCTCAAAAACATGATTTGACAAGCGCAAAACGTATTAACGAAGCTACTAGCTTAAGGCACAAGAAACAGATAAGATATAAGAAAAGATAAGTATATAATATCATAGGAAACTAGTCACGACTCGTGGAGTTTAAGCCGGCTAGCCATACATAGGTATACAGAACCCTACAGTGAAAACAACTTATACAAGTTTTGTTCTCTCATATACATGCCTCTAGGCAAAACAAAATATAAAAGGAGAGATGTATAAACAAAATAAACCAAAAGACTCCAAAAGAATCCAAGATCCTCCTCTTCTATCACCATCCAAAGCAACTCACCGAGGTGGGTTGCAACCTGCATCTGAAAAATACAACAAAGATATGGTATGAGAACTGAAGGTTCTCAGTATGGTAACAATGCCCAGTGATGTAGGATATATGACCCCGGGATGCCAAAGGCAATCTTAGACTCCATATCCATCACAAGATTCAAGCTTAAAGCACTCTAAAACAGATGAGCATAAAATATAAACCTTAACATAAATAAACCAGGTAATCTATCTTAATGGATTTCTATTCTAACCAAACACCGCTGTCCCAGAGCCTTCACCAACTGATCATCCATGCGATCCAATCGCCACCGCCTTTCAAACCTCCTCAATCCCAGTAGAAAACATAGGTAAATTACAATGCAAGTAAAGAACAAGTAGAAGCATATAAGACAAATAATTCAGATAGAAAGTAGACATAATATTCAATTAGGCAAGCCATTACAAGTAAGCAAAGCATACAAACAGATAAAAAATGCATATGATGAATGCCTGCCATACTGGCTGTGAAATCACATTGTCGGTTCAACTGCCAACCCGACACATCTCCATGGAGACATCGCCCTTCAAATTTTTTATATGGAAACCCCTGAGATATAGTGCCCAGTATACTCTTGCCTCCGACCTCGCATCTCAACGTAAGCGGGATTAACCACTGTCCTTACGCCACCGCCGCTACCTCGACAGGCGAGATTAACCACCGTCCCTGCCGGGCACATAGCGTCTCAAAATCTCAGTAAAACATTATTTCAGTGGTTTTCAAAAAAGCATTTTCAATATACAGAGATCCATCATCTCAATCCGAGTCCCAGACTCATCTCAACCACTGTCCATTCATAACTCAGTTTTCGAATACCAAAAGCTCATCATCCTTATCTCATATACCAACTGCCCTTCCCCTAATGTCAAACCATTCTCAGCACGCCAAAAACCTAGACCTCCATTTTCTAATACTCAAAACCAAGCCCAAAAGTCTTAAAATAGTGTTATAGAAGCTTACAACCTTGTTGGGAAGGTAAAATAGTTGAAAAATAAGTAAAATTTGAGAAACAGGACGTGTGCGGCCGCACAGGGGTCTATGCGTGCGCACGCCTGAAAATTGTTAAAATGTGTGCGTATGCACAAGGGTGTGCGTACACACAGGTGGCAAAACTTTTAGAATCTGTTCACTCGCACAACCTGTGCCAGCGCCCCCAACAGAGTGACTTTTCCAACATGTGCGTCCGCACAAGTTGAAGTTTTTCCTTAGATATGTGCGCGCACAAGCTGTGCTAGCATTGCAAACAGAGCGCACTCCCCTGCCTGTGCGTGTGCACAGATGTGTGCGTCCGCACAGGTTAAAATTCTTGCAGGGTGTGCGTCCGCACAAGAGCTTGCGTCCGCACATATCAGAAAACATGAAATTCTGCAACCTTGCAGAATTTCAGATTTTTAACACCAACTTTGAATGATCATAACTTTCTCTACAAAATTCAAATTTTCACAAACTTTATATCGATTTAAAGGGTTTTCAAATATCTTTAATTCTAAATAAATTTCACCTAATTTTGAAAACCGACGCAAAAGTTATGATCAGACAAAATTTACCAAAAACCAACTTTTACCTAATTCCACTATTACCCCAATTTCTCATAAAAATGCAACCAAAACCATACCAATCCATTCCAAACTGCATTTCTCATCAATATTAACCCTTTATGTCATATAATACCAAGCACACCATAATTTCCTTTACCATTCATCATCCTCAACTTCCACATCAATAAATCACATTATAATCAATTCTCATTAATACTTTTCCAGCTACCTTACCAAATCATCAACATTATCATCATATATACTAACACAATCCACTTTTCAAGTTCACAATTCATTTATCCTTATCATATCATTATCAATCATCATAATCAAACTCAACAACAATCAATTCATCATAAATCAACATACAACAACATTCGATACTCATCAACCATTTTCATTTCAAACCTATCCTATAGGTCACTAGCCTAAGTGTCCATGAATATTATATACTACATAGAGGAAACGGAAACCATACCTTGGCTGATTCCCTATATGCACCAACTCTTTAATTGAGCATAAACAAGCTTCCAACCACAATCCAAGCTTTCACTTCCACTCCACTAAGCACAATTTAGTTCCAAAAGCTCCTAAAGCCACAATAATCAAACTAAATACGTATAAATCACCTCAAATCAACCTAGGGGTCCAATTAAACATAAATTCATAAGGGTTTAGTGGCTCTTACCTTCTCCCACAGATTTGGATGTCAAGACCCAATGCTAAGCAAGGCTTAAAGCAAACCTAAACATCCAAAATCACAAAAACTCACTTAGGCACAAACCCTAAGTACCTGAAATTTTCAAGAGAGAAAATGGGAAGATTTCATGATTACCTTGAAGGTTTCTTGGATGGGTTTTGTAGAGCTCTTCATAAGGAACGCGTAGCCACAGGTGGCACGCAAATCGGAGCACCGTAGCTCGAGATATGGCGAAGAGAAGAGATGGGTGAATAATGTTCAAGGGTTTCTCTTCTCCCGTTTCACTTTCAGCTGGGTGTGTGTGTTTGTTAGTGTGTTATGAGTGATTGGGTTCACTAATGAACCCTTTTATATGTTTGGCTTTGGCCTAACTTGGGCTCGGTCCAACCCGTTAGCGTTTTTAGCCCGTTTGGCCCAACTTTGGGCCAAACCTTTAAAATTAATGCCCAGTTTTCAACTTCTAATATTTTTCTAAGGTTTTTTACAGTTTCCACTTTTTTTTCATGCGATACCAGGCAGACTTGAACCGGTAACCGGTTCAACTGCCGGTTCGCGAGTTTTTTTTACGATTTTCGCAGAAAACACATTTTCTGACTCAGAAGGACCCACTGAGTCCAAAAATAATATTTAAAACCTCAAATTCTCACTCTAACTTTTTAGAATTAAATTTGGGTAATTAATCTCTTAATTAACCGATTAATTAGTAGCGGTTCTTACACCATGGTAATAGAAATGCAGCTAAACTCATTGAAGAATACATGCACGCCAAATTCCATGAGTGGTTTAGGGATTATGTGAGTTAGTTACATTTATTTAAAAATTTTCCAATTCTATATTATAATTTGTGAAAGCATTTTAAAATCACAATAATCTATCACATGCAGGTGGTATATACTGATGTTGCAGATGATATACCCCTGAAATCAAGTAGCTTACAGAAGGACCTAATGATGTTCTAAAGAGATTTGAAGAGTACAACATTCATGGATTCAAGTTTTGCACGGTAAATAAAGATGAAGGACTTAAAACACAAAATAGTGGTGTAGTTATGTTTGCAATTACGACTAGTGTTAGCCGTGCACGGAATCCTGTTTTAGTATCATGTGACAATACAGACTACGGTAAAGTGATCGATATAATAGAGTTAGACTATTTTGCCAAGCTAAGGGTTATCCTCTTCAAATGTGTCTGGGTTGACACCACGCTTAATAAGGACATTAAGGTAAATGAATTTGGGATCACAAGTGTAAAGTTTTCAGAATTGATACCCATGGGTGCTCTTGAACTAGATGAGCCATTTATTCTTGCAATGGATGCGAGAATGGTTTACTATGTTGACGATCCAGTTGATGAAGGTTGGGATTTTGTTTGTCACATGAAACCCAGAAATTTATATGATATGCAAGATTTGAATGAGGATGATTCAGATGAGTCTTTGGTCGAGGACATACCATTTTGTGAGCAGCAAATAGAGAATCTCAAAGAATTTTCATTAGTGCGGGATGACATTAACGATCCAGAATCAGATGAAGTGCATGTTGCTGAAGACAGACATAATGTTTGTGAGGACGAAATTGGCATTGATGACTTGCAAGATTTTATTTAGTTGTATATACTTAATTCATGTATTTTTTAATTGAAAGTACTAACCTTGATTTACGACAACAATAACGAACAGAATCTTAACTTTTAAAATTCAAAATATTAGTTTTACCCTTATATTTTATTTATTCTCCTAATTTATTATTAGTATTTTATTAATTTATTAGAAAAATACATTAAATTAACTTCACGAAAATTCATTTTCTAATGATGTGCAAAATTTTAGTTTTTTTTTCTCAATCCAATGGCAGAAAATTGTTAAGTTTTAAGTCTATCTACTCTGATTTTTTATTAATGCCATATTTTTTTAAATCCGACGTTGCAGAATTTCAAATTCTAATAACTATGTTTAATTTTTCAAATATAGTTTAAGATTATAAATTTTATCATTCGATATTTTTTTATTTAAGAGTAAATTTTACTCTAAATTAAAAATTATAGTTAATACTAAACAAAAGTCAAATTAACATCTATAATAAGATAAACAAAAATTTTAGTGCCAAACTTAAAAGCAATTTTTATTTATTATTCCATAGTAAAATTTCTTTCTCCTAAAATAACCTTAATTATATATAACTTAGAAAAAAGTAATTTTTCTGTTGGCTAAGATTCAATATCAAAATCTCTCGATTAAAATGTGAAATAAAGATTTAAAAGCACAACTTAATTCAAATAATTGCAAAGTAAATTTAGATGTGATTTTTTTAATATTTATCTTTTAAATACTAATGCTTTAGAATTTATCTTTTAGATACCAATGCTATAATCTTATCTTGTTTCATTTGTTAGCAAAAATTAGATAAACTTTAATTTAAAATATGTAATTATCTTATACTAGTGGCTCAATAGTTTAGCCGCTTTTTTATTGAATTAAAAAAATATTTTTATATTTTTATTTTTAAAATTATAAATTTAATATTAATAAATAAAAATTACACCTTTTATCTTTATGCATAATTTGAATACATAAAAAATATTTTTTTAATGTTATATTAAACATCTTTAATTATTTTTAATTTTATTATTATTTTAAAATTATTATTTTTTATTTTAATTATATTTATTTTTATACCAAATAACAAAAAAAAATAAATTTTATGTTCGTTTTTTTTTACTTATTTTACTTATCTATAGTCGTTTAAATTAGACTTTATACTTATTGAGTTATGTTTACTCCCAACAAAAAAAAATACTTATGAAGTCATTTTCATTTTTTTTATAGGAGTACATCCATTATATCATAATTAAATTTTAAAAAATTGAATAAATCTATATGTATTTTGATTACATTCAAGAGTGAATTATATGTACTCCTATAGTTAAGAAATAGACTTAACTTATTCTATAATAAATAATTTTTTTAATCATTTAATTTATAAAAAAAGTCTCATCTTTTATTTATCCTAAAAATTAAAAATAAGAATTAATATTCATACTTTTGATTAATAGAATTAAAATAAAATATAAAAATAAACCTTGAATAAAAATAAAAATACAAAATTTTTAATTCCAAAATATAAAATAGTTAAAAAATAAAAAATTACTTAAATATATTTTTTAAGGTATCCTATGAACTTAAATGAATGAATATTATATGAAAAATTAATCATGATATATTAACATAAATGATATTTTTTTATAAATACACAAAGAAACTAAACCTATAATTTTATTTTAATTTGAGAATTTGCACCAAAAAGACCAAACTTAATTCAAATAACATCTTTAATCGGCACTAAAAACACCAAGCTTGAATCAAAACCGCCCCCTTTTTTACCTTTCAGTTTCGGAGCTCTTTCAAACTTTCACTCGCCGGCCCTAATCCGCCTTTGCATGTATCCGTCTCTTTGGACTCAGATCTCGCACCTTCACCAGCCTCCAATCTCGCGCCGCTGGCAACATCAACGCTCGTGATACGCACGCACAGGTCATAGCTCTCACTTGCTGACGCTGCTGTACCTCTTGACTGTGGCCGCCTCATTCGATCTCAGACCTTGCACCTCCGGCAGTCTCCGACCTCGCACTTCAGGAGACCTTTATAGTCGTGCTTTGCGCTCACAGGTCGCAGCTCTTACTCGGTCACACTGCTCAACGTCGTTGTCGTCAACAACATGAACTTCTCCAGTTTTTTTTTCAAATTTGATCCTTTATAAATTTTTATTTTATCTGGTATTTCTGTATTTTAGAATAAAAGAAGGGATTAGATGAGGATTTAAAAATGGGTATGTGTTTGTATTATTTAGTTTGATGTTGTAAGAAATTATCCTTTTATTGCCTGCCTCGTACAGAGCATCAATTACAAATCCAAGGTCGGCACAAGACTAGCAGCAACCTAACACTTGACTTTGTGCTGGCTGGTTTTTTTTTCTCATCCTATTTTTTAATTTACACAACTCAGTTTTTGTTCCCTTTAGTTTGAGTTCCTTCTATGTTTGCTCTGCACAAAGCATATTTTTTATTTTTTATGTAATTGCTACTGAAAATTACAATTTGTGTCCCATGAATGATAAATGATCTAAGGTCTTCCTAGTCAAGGTTTGAGTACTTTTCTGTGATCATGCAAGAGAAGATAACAACAATATATAATAAAACCAAAGCTTAAATCAATAATTCAAGGGATGAAAGGAAATTTTTACAGTAAACAAAAAAATTTGAAAATATGAACAACTATATCCACTTTCATAGTAACTAGTTTAATAGCAGTAAATTTTGTATCACTAAATGGGATTAGCATTCATTTTATATAAATAAATTGAAAATCCCAATATGAAAAAAATCCCGTCAATGTAGTAATGATGACTACGATTCAATTATGTGTTAGTGATATCAAACTATTTGCCAAAACATCACATATAATATACGTCAAGTTAGAGAGAAAATTACCGTATTAGGGATTCAAGTATTAGGTTGCTGCTAGTCTTGTGCCGACCTTGGATTTGTAATTGATGCTCTGTACGAGGCAGGCAATAAAAGTATAATTCCTTACAACATCAAACTAAATAATACAAACACATGCCCATTTTTAAATCCTCATCTAATCCCTTCTTTTATTCTGAAATACAAAAATACCAGATAAAATAAAAATTTACAAAAGATCAAATTTGAAAAAAAAATATGGAGAAGTTCATGTTGTTGACGACAACGACGTTGAGCAGTATGACCAAGTAAGAGCTGCGACCTGTGATGAGCACAAAGCATGACTCTAAAGGTCAGTGCGAGGTCGGAGACTGCCGGAGGTGCGAGGTCTTAGATCGGAGGAGGCGGCCACAGGCAGAGGTACAGCAGCGTCACTGCGTCAGCGAGTGAGAGCTATGACCTGTGCGCGCATATCACGAGCGTTGATATTGCCAGCGGCGCGAGATCGGAGGCTGGCAGGGATGCGAGATCTGAGCCTGAGGAGACGGATACATGCAGAGGCGGATTAGGGCCAGCGAGTGAAAGTTTGAAGGAGCTCCGAAACTAAAAGATAAAAAGGGCGGGATTTTGATTCATGCTTGCGGTTTTTGGTGCAGATTAAAGACGTGATTTAAATTAAAGTTGGTCTTTTTGGCGCAAATTCTCAAATTAAAATAAAATTATAAGTTTAGTTTCTTTGTGTATTTATAAAAAATTATCATTTATGTTAATATATCATGATTAATTTTCATATAATATTCATTCATCTAAGTTCATAGAGTGCTTTAAAAAAATTATATTTAAGTAATTTTTTATTTTTTTAACTATTTTATATTTTAGAATTCAAAATTTTGTATTTTTATTTTTATTCAAGGTTTATTTTTATATTTTCTTTTATATCTGTAAATCAAAAGTATGAATATTAATTTTTATTTTTAATTTTTAGGATAAATAAAAATATGAGACTTTTTTAATAAGTTAAATAATTAACAAACTTATTTATTTTAAAATAAGTTAAGTCTATTTCTTAACTATAGGAGTACATATAATTCACTCTTGAATGTAATCAAAATACATATAAGTTTATTCAATTTTTTAAAATTTACATTAATTATTAAAATTATGATATAATGGATGTACTCCTATAAAAAAATGAAAATCACTTCATAATTATTTTTCTTGTTGGGAGTAAACATAACTCAATAAATATAAAGTCTAATTTAAACGACTATAGATAAGTAAAATAAGTAATAAAAAACGAACATAAAATTTAATTTTTTGTTATTTGGTATAAAAATAAATATAATCAAAATAAAAATATAAAAATATTTTTTTAACTCAATAATAAAACGGCTAAACTGTTGAGCCGCTAGTATAAAATAATTACATATTTTAAATTAAATTTTATCTAATTTTTGCTAACAAATGAAACAAGATAAGATTCTAGCATTGGTACCTAAAAGATAAATTCTAGGGCATTAGTACTTAAAAGATAAATATAAAAAAAATCATATCTAAGTTTACTTTGTAATTATTTGAATTAAGTTGTGTTTTTAAATCTTTATTTCACAGTTTAATCGAGAGATTTTGATATTGAATCTTAGTCGATAGAAAAAGAACTTTTTTCTAAGTTATATATAATTGAGGTTATTTTAGGAGAAAGAAACTTTACTTTGGAATAATAAATAAAAATTGTTTTTAATTTTGGCACTAAAAATTTTATTTATTTTATTATAGATGTTAATTGGACTTTTATTTAGTAAAGTAACTATAATTTTTAATTTAGAGTAAAATTTACACTTAAATAAAAAAAATATCGAATGGTAAGATTTATAATTTTAAACTATATTTCAAAAATTAAACATAGTTATTAGAATTTGAAATTCTACGTTGGATTTAAAAAAAAAAGATGGCATCAATAAAAAATTAGAGTAAATAAACTTAAAACTTAACAATTTTCTACCGTTGGATTGAGAAAAAAAAAACTAAAATTTTGCACATTGTTAGAAAATGAATTTTCGTGAAGTTAATTTTAATGTATTTTTCTAATAAATTAATAAAATAATAATAAATAAGGAAAATAAATAAAATATAAGGGTAAAACTAATATTTTAAATTTTAAAAGTTCACATTCTGTTCGTTAATGTGTCATAAATTAAGGTTGGTACTTTCAATTAAAAAATACATAAATTAAGCATATACAACTAAATAAAATCCTGCAAGTCATCAATGCCAATTTCATCCTCACAAACATTATGACTGTCTTCAGCAACATGCACTTCATCTGATTCTGGATCGTTAATGTCATCCCGCACTAATGGAAATTTTTTGAGATTTTCTATTTGCTGCCCACAAAATGGTATGTCCTCGACCAAAGACTTATCTGGATCCTCCTCATTCAAATCTCCCATATCATATAAATCTCTGGGTTTCATGTGACAAATAGAACACCAACCTTCATCAACTAGATCGTCAACATAGTAAACCATTCTTGCATCCATTGCAAGAATAAATGGCTCATCTAGTTCAAGAGGTCCCGTGTCTATCAACTCTGAAAACCTTACACTCGTGATCCCAAATTCATCTACCTTAATGCCCTTATTAAGCATGGTGTCAACCCAGACATATTTGAAGAGGATAACCCTTAACTTGCCAAAATAGTCTAATTCTATTATATCGATTACTTTACTGTAGTATGTATTGTCACATGATACTGAAACAGAATTTCATCCACGGCTAACACTAGTCGTAATTGCAGATATAACTACACCACTATTTTGTGTTTTAACTACACCACTATTTTGTATTTTAAGTCCTTCATCTTTATTTGCTGTGCAAAACTTGAATCCATGAATGTTGTACTTTTCAAATCTTTTTACAATATCACTAGGTCCTTCTACAAACCACTTGATTTCAGGGGTAATATCATCTGCATAATCAGTATACATCACCTGCATGTGATAGATTATTGTGATTTTAAAATGCTTTCACAAATTATAATATAGAATTGGAAAATTTTTAAATAAATGTAACTAACTCACATAATCCCTAAACCACTCATGGAATTTGGCGTGCATGTATTCTTCAATGAGTTTAGCTACATTTCTTTTACCACGGTATAATTTAGAAATTTCACCTCTGCATTTTCTGGTCAAGTAGATAATAGTTACACAATAATTATATAAAAATAATTAAAATTTAAACGAAGATTTCCCTATGAATTAATCACAAAATTTGTCCAGTAATGAACAATTTGTCATCACATAGCGATGAGCCTGTGTTTTCTCAATTGTTGTCAACAAACTGATCTTTTGCGATCCACGAGGACTTCCTCTTGCTGGAAAAATTTCAGCAAGAATGTTAGAACAGCTACTAGGAGTGTTGTCATTTTGATCGTCATTATGATTTCGTCGGTTAAACCTTGTCTCAATCTCATCTTCCTTTAAATATCTAGAGCAGAAAGTTAGACATTCCTCCATCAGGTAACCTTCAGCTATGCATCCTTCAGGTGCACCCTAATTACGGACATACGATTTTAAATGCCCTAAAGTCCTATTTGCAAGAAGATAACATTAATCTACAAAGACTAAAAATTACAAATAGACCCAACCAATTTAGTGATGAGATGAACCACAAAATATTAACATAATAGGATACCTTTCAACATGATACATCCATCTGTACTGCACTGGACCAGGAATTATTGCCTCTTATGCGGATGAATAACCAGGTGAACCATCACGGTGAAAAACGAAGGAGGGAATATCATTTCCATGTGGCAAAGCGTCAACGCAATTTGATGTCGAAGTTTTTCTAAGTTATCAACGGCTAGGGATTTGCCAGACACTTCTCCAAAATAGTTACACAACTCTATTAGCACATATGTCACCTCTCTAGGTAGGGATCTTCTAAAAGCGATTGGCAAGATGTGCTCCATGAGAATATGTGAATCATGGCTCCTTAGGCCAAAGACCGTCCATTTCTTCAAATCAATGCATCTAAATATATTAGAAGAATAACCATATGAAAAGGAAACACTTTTAAGAACACTGAGAAAAATATCCTTGTCAGTATTTGTCCTTTTGAAATAGGAAGGCGGGTACTTGGAAGAATTAGTGAACGGATGGAGCTGTTCTCGGATTCCCATCAATTGCAAGTCCTTACAGGCTGCCAAGTTGTCCTTAGTCTTCTGTTTATCATCAAGTACATCAAACAAAATATTGTCATAAATATTTTTCTCTATGTGCATTATGTCAAGACAGTGACGAATGAGATTATCCTTCCAGTATGGTAAATCCCAGAAAATACTCCTCTTTTTCCACTACAAATGGTTGTTGCCAGCATTGAGAGCCTCTTGTGATCTTTTGCGACTACTCTGAATTTGAGACAAATTATCACTGCCTGATAATGTTGGCAGAGGGCCTCTTAGTTCGATAGTGCCATCAAATGAGTGCATGTTTTGTCTATACTCGTGGTTATGGGGTAACTACCGACGATGTCCCATGAAGCAATAGTTCATGCCATGCTTTAACCTCTTGGATACTGTATCAAAGTTACATGAAGGATATGCAAGACTAGTATGTGTATTCCACCCAGACAGGTTATCAAGACCTGGAAAATCACTTATAGTAAAAAAATAATGCAGCATGCATGTGAAACAACTTTCCATCAATAGAGTCGTATACGTTAACACTATTCCATAGTTCTTTTAACTCATTAATAAGTGGTTGCAGAAAAACGTCAATATTATTACCAGGCATCTTTGGACCAAGAATTATCATAGACATAATAAGAGAGGCTTGCTTCATACAACACCATGGAGGATAGTTGTATACATACAACATCACCGGCCATACACTAATGTTGGAGCCGAGAGTCCCAAATGAATTGAAACCATCGGAAGCCAAATCAAGTCGTATGTTACGTGGATCTCCAGTAAACTCCGGATATAACAAATCAAACTCCTTCCATGCTTTGCTATCTCTTGGATGCTTTAATTTTCCGTCTAAGTTAGGAAACTCTAAATGCCAACGCAACAGTCTTGATGTTTTAGAGGACATGCATAACCTTCTTAGCTTAGAAGTGAGAGAGAAGTATCTAAATACCTTTGCAGGTTTTAGCCTATGCATATGTTCAGCTGTGTCCAAAATTCCTAGATTGTTGCTGGTGTTATCCTCTGCTTTATATCGAGATGCATTGCATATTGTGTATTTACTCTTGGTCTCATTATCTGGATCCCAAAAGAGCATACAGTTGTTTGGACATGCATGAATTTTTTTATATTCCAAGCCTAATTGCTTAATCATTTTTTTGCTTCATTAAATGAAACAGGTAGATTTGCATGAGGAAACGCTCTCTTGAGAAGATCAAGTATCATCGAGAATGTCTTGTCAATGGCACCGCATAGCACTTTGATATGATACAACTCAACAATAAATGACAACTTGCTGTACTTTGCACACTCGGGGTATAATTTGTGATTTCCATCCTTTAGCAACTCTCGAATTCTTTCATATTCCTCTTAAGTATCATCTATGATATGATTTGGAAAAGAGTCATTCCTCTCTTCAACGGGCTCATCATCAATCCCATCAAAGTTGTTGGCAGCTGAACTGAAAGTATCATTAAACATATTTTGTAGCGGAGATCTTTCCTCTGGTTCTCTGAATTCATGGCTTGATGATGCTTCTTTAGGTTGGACTACACTTTCTCCATGCATATACCAAAAAGTGTATTTTTTTAAAAAACCTTTTTTGAGTAAATATGCTAACACCTCAACTCTAGTTCTCATATTCTTAAAATCACATTTAATGCATGGATATATAATTTTTCCATTTATGGCAACTCTTTGAAGGGTAAAATCTAAGAAGCCAGCTACACCGCATTTGTACTCTGCTGATGTAATTGATTTATCGATCCAACTCTTGTCAATCATAGCTAGACACTCTGTTCTAAATGTCGAGATATGCATAACGTAAGTACCAGAAAAGCAGACAAACGACTAAATCTAAAAAAACTTTAAAAGTGAACAAGTTAATGGATACTTGACATCGCATATTATGGAATTATAGAACCGTAGTCAAACACAGTGATAGATCCAAAAAATTTTTCAATTGGGGGCAAAATATAAAAAAATTATAATAATTTTATACTTCTTTTACTGTTAAAACTTATTATTCACTAACTATTAACCATGTAATAAAAATATATACAATAACATTTATACAAAATAAAATGCAGCATGATTGCATGAATTAAAAAACATAAAAAACATAAACATAAATATTTAACTAAACAAAAAGATAAAGAAAAAGATTAAGGAGTCTTACTAGAAGACAGAAAATCAGGAATCTACAAAAATAGAAGAGAATTAAAAAAAAATGAAATGGGGTCAAATTTATTTATTAAATAAGGGATTGAGCCAAATAAGTTTTTATCCCATATAATACATGTTACGTTATAAAGTGTTAAAAGGGGCATTTATCCCCACACTCTCTTATATAAATTCATCTTTTGAACAAAAAAAATAAAAAAAAAATAAAAAGTACTGACTTAACCAACCCAAATAGAGCAATTTGTTCGGATTATCAAAGTATGACTTGAATGGCAGGTTAACAAACTGTTAATAATTTAGTAGAATTTTGGATTGAAAATTTGTCCTTTTTGTATCCTATGAAATAATTATATTATAATAATTAAATAAATATAAAAATTAATAAATATGATTAAGGTATTATTTTGGAAAGAAAGCTTAATTTAAAAAAGAATAAAAAAACTTTAAAATACAAATTCATAAAAATACTAAAAAGTTAAATTTATTTTTGTTTGTATTAAAATTAGAATGCAAGTTATTCACATGTATAGAAAAATTTGGTGGCTTTTATAACTATTAATTAGTGTGTTTTAATGATAAAAAAAAAGAAGATTAAGACATAGTAGAATAACGATATAGTATGTTTTAGTGATTAAAAAAATTAGAAGATAAAGGTATTTATAACTATTAATTAGTATGTTTTAATGATTTTAAAAATAAGAAGATAACGAAATAGGTTATCAACAATTAAAGACTTATTTGTTGTCCTTTGATCTCCTTAATTTTGTCTGTTCTATTCTTTTTTCTCGGTTGCAACAAAAAAAATGCTAAACTCGTGGGAATGAAACAGAAGAAATAATACTAATGATGAATGAATAAACCAACGGTAAAAAAGTATTGTATAATAAATTTTTATGAATGATTGAAAGGCTGCGTTTGTTTACAGAGATATGACACTGAGACATGGACACAGAGACACATAATTATGTTTGGCAGAGGAGACATGGACAGAGACAGTGTGTCCAGAGACACTGAATTAGTGTATTTTGTGTCCATCCTGACAGGAAGAACACAGAGACACTAACAAGGGACACAACTTATTTTTCATTCTTTTTTTTCATTATTTTTGTTAATTTTTCATAATTGTATTTTTTTATTATTATATTTTTCATCTCAAATTTTTTAAATAAAAAAGATAAAATAAATTAGATTCTCATAATTTGTTCTAGTTTATCACCAAACAGAATACAAGAACACAAAATTTTGTATCTCTGTCCATCAGTGTCTTGTCCTGTCTTGTTCTCAATGTCTTGTCCTGTCCTGTTCTCAGAAACAAACGCAGCCTACACTGTAAACTGCACAAGTTTAGGAATTAGTTACTCAACTCTGTTAAATAAATGACTAAGTCTATTCACATATCTTATCTTGGCCGTTTCAATCTTAATCTATTATCTAAAATCTATCTTATTTATTATCTATTTTATTTTTTCTTTTATCTTATTGCTATTTATTTTCAACCTGAATACTTTATCTTTTAAAAAAGTAAATTTGAAAGGACTCAAAGTAGACACCAAATTATTTTAGACTTTTAGGTAGCATTTGTTTTAAGATACTGAGACAGAAACTGGAAGACTGAGATTCAGTATCATGTTTGTTAATTCATAAACTGATACTAAAATTTCTGTCTCTATCCCAAATATTTCAGTCTTTCAGTACCTCTAAAAAATAGGGACACAGGAGACTAAAATTTTTAGAGATTGAGACTGAAACTTTAATAATATTTTATACCTAAAATACCTTCATTTCAATTAATTAATTCTAATTTTACCCTTTGTACAAATTAAATTAAAATTTCATCCTTGTTTCAATTTCTGTCTCCAACTTTGCACTAAACAGAATACTGAGATTTATTTTAATCGCTGTCTCTTAGTCTTCAGTCTCAGTCTTTCTGTCTCTGTCTCTCTACCAAACGCTACTTATGTTTCATCTCTTTTATTTCTGGGCACCCACTTTTTAATTTTTCCCACCCTTGTTTCTTATCAAAACAGGATGCCTGGAATGAGAAGAGGAAAGCCAACTAACAAGCCATGACCACTGATAAATCTGCAATCGACAAAGGAATGCATCTCGAGCGGCCTTTGGTCTTCGAATTCAACTTGTTCTTCCTCTTGTTCTTCTTCTACTTTGTCATAATTTTTCTTAAATTCAAATTAGAATTTAGGGCCGGAATTAAGCAAACATATATTACACATGCAATCGTCCAGGCTTCTTTAGTGGCTCTGGTGGTGCCTAATCCCTCTGCCGCTGGATTCATGGCTTCTCGGGAGGCTGTAATAACTAGGGCCGTCGCACTTGGACGAGGAGCTGCCACCACAGGGTTCAAGCGATTCTTGGCTCTAACTGAATCCTCCAAATACATGAAGGATGGACCTTTCCGGAAGCTTTTTCATCCTTAATGAAGAGTGGGATTAAAGGAAAGTTTTTGTCAGAAGCTTCTGGTGGGTTTTTCGTTGTTCCAGTAATCTCTGCAATCAGGGCAGGTGCAATTAAGCTTCATAAGTTTCAGCTTTCTTTGGTCTTTAGAAGCATTTCTAATTCTTGAAATATCTTTAATTCAAAAGGAAATACATTACTGGTGTTTTCATAAACTCTGTTGTACTAAGGTTTCACATAACTCTGATAATCTTTTGTAAAATGACACTGCCCCTTTTTTACTCTCAAAAGCAAGGGAAAAGACTAGAAGAGGAAAAAACATAATTGGCACGTGTTAAGTTTTTCAGTGTCATAAAACAATAAAGCGTCTCTTTTGAAGTGTACACAACTATCTTAGATCCCTTCCATGAATCTATCATGTATTAGATACATACTTAGTTGAGGCATTTTATCGAGAAAATTGTCCATCTTATCTCTTAGTGTTCTGTAGTTATTTTTCTCGTGTCAATAATCTTAGGGAATTTTCTCAACTAATTCTATATTGATGTCTAAATTTTTGCAGTGATTGTTGGGGGAATAGCCAATTTTGTAGCTTATGCATTTGCACATGCAATTCTTGTAAAAATTATCGTAGTTGCTTTCTTGTTGCATACTATTGGGTATGAGCATGAAAGCAGTAGGAATAGCTTTAAAGCTTACATTTGAAGGCACAAATCAATTCTACTAATTTCCGAGCTGGTTTTTTACAATGATCGTGTTAGGATGTTGTATTTTACATATTAACTACGTGAACAAGGTAATCTTTGGAATCATATTTATCAGTGATGTAATGTATTCTGTTTGCTGATTATTAGAGAATTAGAAATAGTCGTCTCTGTTGTTCCTAGAATTTTCAGAATATTTCTCTGTTTTAGATGGATATGTCCATGGCTTTTTCTAAAATAAAAAAGATTATGCATTCTTACTCTTTTAGGCTTCTGTCATGATATCACTAGCCAAATGACCACGCTTTCATTGTGTAATTAAGTATATAGCATTTTGAGAAGTTTTAAACAAGAGTCTTTGTAGTGTTTTTTTCCAATTACAATTGATTTGTCCCGGATGAATAAAGCTTGAGATGCAATACTCTAAGAATGGCATGGCATCTTACTTATTCTAGCTTTGTGCAGCACTAGGCCCCGCAAATTTTTTGTTACACTCATTGGTGGATAATAAGGATTTTGAATTTATTAATGTTATATACGAATTTTGTTTATGGAATTAACAACATTACTATTAATACCAAGTATAAATAAAAATGTTCACATGGAAAATAAATCAAAGCAGAAACAAAGCATAAAACAACATCATAAATTGAATTGGAAATTTCAGTACATCATACAGTGATGATCATATATCATGTTCAGCTAAAAACCAAATGTAACATTAATCAGAAAGACTAAGCCTAGATAAAATTGGAACAGGAAACTAAGAGAGCTAATAAATAGTGGGGTTATGTTCAACGAAACTAAACTAGAAGCACATCAGACATAATATTTTTCTGGATACCAAATTTCACAAAATCGTCTAACTTTCTCACGAGCAACAGGATCCAAATCCTCCTTTCAGAATGGCTTCTTGTTGAGATCAAAATCCTTTACCGCAGCCTGGGTTTCAGGTGATTCAGTTGTAGAGCAAACATATCCTCTCTTTTGAAAAAACTTTACAATGTGTTGCTCTATGATGCTAAATTGTTTTCGACGTGCCTACTCAAACTGACATGCTGGCTTGGTTTTAACGCTTGTCTATATAGATAAAAAAATACACTGATTTATTTACAGTGTTATATACAGATACTAGCAAATAATTTATTTTTAAAAGTTACCATCAGATCCATTAATATAACATCCCCATCTCAGTCAAAAGAAATAGTAAAATATGGGAACCCATGCCTTTGCAGATACTGCATGCTAAGTGCATATATCTCCTACAAGTTTCCAACTAGAACGAATAACTATAGAGAATTATTAAATAGTAACATCATGTTGAATCGGATAACAAAGTGCAAATAGAATATTAAAGGCAGTAAACCTCTATACTAGAATCCATAGCAGAAGATGGGTCACTAGTGTAGAATGCACGTGAAAAGGGCGACTTTTCATAGATATTGGTGTGAGCATTGAGTGCTATCAGCCAAGAATGCACATTAATCTTGTTACACCAAATATCGGAGGCCACATCGAGTACTTGTTGCAACGAGGAAAATGGAGAAGCAGAAACCATCTCCAATGCAAACTTGATGCTTCCATAGCATTCAAGCAAGTCATGCTCTTCCATAGTAATCCAAGTTGAATCTTTTCGGTAAGGTCGTGCGATTGTCATTTTGTGTAACCTAAATAGTAACAAATACATCAAGATTTAAAAGCATAATTAGTCATATTTTTTATAATTAGGACAATTAATCAGATTCATATAAATAAATAAAAGATTGAAAATTCACGGGAATATACTAACAAAAAATTAGTTCTCATTCACTTCACACCCCAATTCAAATCACGCTCCCTATCAGGAAGAGTTAAACTATACTAACATATTATCATTGTATATAGAAGTAGCCATCAAAACTAAGAGTTAAAGATGAAATTCAAGACAGAATTAAAACCTGACCATGAATAAATTTTGCATGTTCTTTATTATTTGTATTTTTTATTTTTTTTTATTTTTTACTATTTATTTATGGTGGAATTAAATTTTGATTCTGATTGAGATACATACTTAAGAATATAGACACAAGAGTCACAACAATCATCACCAAACTATTAAAACAGAATTCAACGTTATAATAATGATCCATCATATATATGAAAAAAATGTAACTCATATAAAAAGTGATTTTTAGTCATAAGTAATTTATAAAATTATTTTCTTTTTGTAATCTTCTTATAATTTTAACATATATAACATGGATCGTTATTATTGTAGCATTTAATTCTCTTCTAATGATTTGATGATGATTGTAGTGACTATTGTATCTGTACTCTCAAGTATGCATCTCAAATAGAATCAAAATTTAACTCCACCGTATATAAGTTGTAAAGAATAAAAGGGTGATAAATACAAACATAACCACCATAAATAAATAGGAAAGAATAAATTGCATTTGGCCAGAAAGAATATCAATAGAAAAAATGTGCATGGTAAAAATGAAAGAAAGAGTAAAATTGCAAATATGATCCGCATCTAATTTGTATACCGCTAATGAACAATATAATCACACTGAGAAATTACTATTTAATCAAGATGTGAAAATTAACAACTTTGGTAGAATGTGTGAAAATTGTAAATCATGAATCGCATCTAAAATTAAATAATTAACATACCTTAGTAATTCTCAATGGCAGCACTGGCAAGGAGGGGGAAGAAACCAACTATCAAGATTCCTAAAAAAAACTAAACCCTAATATTTATCTGAGGTTAATTACAGTTTAAATTTAAGAAAAAGATGAACTATATAAAAATATTTTGAAAGGGTTGGAGGTAAACACCAAATTAAGTGCCGAATTGGAAGTGGACATCGTTCCATTTTGTCACGGTGATCATTGGGTCTATGTCAAATGAGAAAATTCATCTCAAATTGGCCACAGACAAACGAGAATGTCGAAAAACTCTGCAAAATTTGGCCACAGATATATAATACGTTGCAATTGGTTACCACGGTCATTAAACTTTGCCACTGTTTGTCGTTCGTGGGTACCTTCCCATTGGTAACTCCCATGTTTTTGGTAGTGTGAGCAAAATTTAATTCTTTTATTATAACTATAATTACGTAGAGTAACGAAAACACTATCATATTCAAACAGTAATGAGGGTAACCAAGAAACTATATTAACTCCTAGATACCAAATATAAAACTTTTTTTCTTGTTTTTGAAAGATTTTTCGATTGGTATATCTCACTAAATTATTAATAAGATTTTCTTAATGTGAAAAATCAGAAAAATTATTAAAACATATTAACACTGCAAGAACTACACTAATCCAACAATAAACTAATAATTCCATTCAAACACAACTAATTTTCATGCAAACAAAAAACCAAACGCTTCCAACAAACACAATTTTCAAACGAATTACACCTTAAAGAACAATAAAAAAGGAACCAACAAGAATAGAAATGAAAGGAACAAATGAAATGAAGAAACAATTAAAAGGAAGTATCACGTCTTAGGAAAAGCAAATTAGCATAAACAAACAATAAACAAAAGAATCAGTAGAACAAATAATAAAACTAACAACATAGAAGTAAAACCAATGGTTAAGTACGATTTTGGTCCCTAACGTAAAGGTCAAAAATTTATTTCGTCCCCATCCTTTTTTTTGCTACAAAATGATCCCGAAGGTTTAACTTAGTTTTAAAATCGTCCTTCAGACGAAAATACACCTCCCGTCTTCTTCCCCAACATAACTAGAAGCAAAGGCACAGAGGCGCAAGCAAAAGCATAAACAAAAACAGGCAGAAGCAGAAAGCAGAAGCAAAATCAACAACAATCAAATAACAACACTAACAATGGATAATGGAATCAGATTAATAACAAAAGCAGAACTAGAAACAGAAGCAGAAAAAAGCAGAAGTAACCAGAAGCATCAACAACAACAACAACAACAACAACAACAATAACAACAATAATAGAATAAACATAAGCAAAACACCTTCCTTTAAATCTGAAAAATTAAAGAAAAGGGAATAAAAAAATTGAAACAGCACTGTAGGGACCTCGAGGGAGAGCAGGTGATCTGCGAATTACGAGGGGAAGGGTTGTGGCGGATAGCGTGGAAAGGGCTGCGGTAGTGGTGGCGACGCCACTAATTATGACGAGAATGGCGATGCGATGGTGGCGGGCTGCAAATCGCGACGAGGAGGGCACTGTGGTGGTCGACAGCACTGCAAATCACGACAAAGCCAGAGATGTGGCGACGAGAATGGCTCCGTTCCTCTCTTATCTTTCTCTCTCCCTCTGCTCTCTCCTCTCTTGCCGTTAGTGTGAGTGTGTGCTGAGGAAGAAAGGAGAAACGGCGGGGAAACAGCACTGGCGGTAATGCGTGAGCATTTTATACCATTTTTCTACTTGTTTTTATGTTGTTTTTAGTTAGATTTTATTAAGTTTTAGTATGTTTTAGTGAAAAATTCACCTTTGGATGCTATTTTGAGTTTTTTATTGTGTTTTTATTGTTTTAGGTGAAATTCAGAGTAGTTTGGAAAATCCTGGAGCAGGAAACAAAAATGCTGTCAGCTCCCCCTAGCGCTGAACGCCTAACCTGGCGTTCAACGTCAACAAGGGGTAAGAAGTCAGAAGCGCAACTCCTCTCCTGGCGTTCAACGCCCAATCTTGGCATTGAACGCCAACTTGCTGTCCGTTTCACATGCTATTGGGCCTCCACGTGGATTTTAACACTTCTTAGGCTTATCTTATTTTATCTTTGTAATTTTTAATTTAAAATAATAACTTTTAGGTTTAGCATTTAGTATTTAAGGAGGAGATCACTATGGTCTAAATATATCATATCACATGGGATCTTCTTGTTTCACTTCTTTCAGAAACCTATTTTCTTTGTAAAGTTATGAGCAACTAAACCTCCTAGTTAAGGTTAGGAGTTCTGTTTATTTCTATTGATTAAGGTTATTATTCTTCTATTTTAATTAATGTCTGATTCAATTCTAAGGTATTGTTTTTGTTCTTAATCTTATGAATCTGGGGTGGAACGAGAGTATGACCCCTTATTCTACATGAGTTCTTGTGATTCTCGAGAGAGCTATCTCGTTTGAGCTACAGCTTGAAAACACTCCTCCTAAACCGCAATTTACCTAAGCTAATTAGATATGTGACATAAAATCTGGTTTGCAATGGGTAATTTAGGTTTTTGTGGCGCTAAACTGGTTTTCTAGACTTCACCCTCTGATCTGAATTGAATGACCACGAGAGTGGCTTTTGATGAAGATTAGAGGAGATTAATTCGCTAAGAGATTAGGTTTTAATCACTTATGGTTTGCCATGGAATGAATCACTCATTGTTAAAATAGTTGGTAAGAAGTCTTAATCCGGAAAGATAAGCATCTTCGAGACCTTGACTGTTTTCCCGTCATTGTTTTACTTCAAATATGTTTATTTGCTTTCTTTACTTACTTTTTACTGTTTATGCATTTTACACCAACAACCATATTTCTCTGTTTGCTTGACTAAGTCCAATAGGATAACTACTACTTGCTCAATCCAACAATCCTCATGGGATCGACCCTCACTCACCTGAGGTATTACTTGGACGACCCGGTGCACTTGCCGGTAAAGTTGTGCGAGTTCTAATTTCACGCACTAGGCGGCGAGGTACAACGGCGGCGGCGAGGTGCAACAGCAGTGGCGAGGAGATTCCCTACCTTCCCTTCCCCTTTCCCCTCTTCTTCCTGGGAAACACCCCTCCCCCAAAAGCGCGACCTTCCCTCCTCCTTTTGCCGTTTTCTTTTTTCTTTTTTTTTATTTTATATTTTTGTAGTTAGGGGTAATTTGGTAATAAAAATAAAAAATTTGGTAAAAAGGACGATTTGAAAACTAAGTTAAACCTTCAGGACCATTTTGTAGCAAAAAAAGATCGGGAACGAAATAAATTTTCAGCTTCTACATTAGGGACCAAAATCATACTTAACCCTAAAACAAATATCAGTCAGTACGTATATTATCAAAACATTCCCTTTGCACCCTAACCTATAATTGATGTCCTCCAACTATACCCTTAGATACATAACTTTGATGAGTTTGAGCATGAAAATATCAAGATAGCATACTTTGTAAAATTCGGTCAAACCTTAATTAAATAAGTAATTAAAGAAATATAGGCGAAAATGTTTAGAAAATTCAGCAATTATAATTTGATAATTTAAATATCATATTTGGACTCAGTAGATTTTTTCGAGTCAAAAAACATATTTTTCTGCGTAAACACACACATTGAAAATTTGTCCGGCAGTACCGGCTGAGATCAGCCTAGTACTGCAGCTGAGAAAATTAATTATGAGTGAGAAAATTTAAAAATTGTGATTTAGAAAGTAAAAATATTTAAAACATAGATTAAAATGCCAATTACAAAGGTTTTGGCCCAAAGTTAGGCCAAACGGGCCAAATATGTGAACCGAACTCAAGTTGGGCCTAAGCCCAATATATATACCCTTACTAAAGCCATTTCAGCACCACCACCCAATTCATTTTGTGTTTAAATGCTGAAATAAGAGAAGATAAGGAAGAAGAGAGAAACCTTAACCTTTGAAACTTTCAATCCACCATAAGTATCTCTCTAGAGCATAGTTATAAGAACCGGGACTAGATCGGTCGGTGACGAACGGATTTTTGCTAGCAAAAAATTTCACAAAAGTAATCACGTTGTAAGTATAGTTTCTAAACTAATAATAATCCCTCCATACAAAAACTTGTTTGTCACTAAAGCAAACCCAATAAAAATTAATAACCGAAGTATTTAAACCCCGGGTCGTCTCTCAAGGAATTGCAGGGAGGTGTGTTATTATTGATTATGAGAAAAGTATCTTTTTGGGTTTTTGAAAGGTTTGAACAAAGAATATAAATGACAAGGAAGTAAACTAATTATCAGGAAAACCCTTGCAAGGTATAAGAACTGGACGTCCTATCCTAGTTATCCTTATCAATTGTGATGAGAATTGGCTTTTGCTCCCACTTGGTCAACCACTAACTATGAAGGTATGTTAAGTGGATAAATCAATTTTATTCCTCAGGTCCTAGTCAATTCCTAAGAAAAGACTAGAGTTAGGGAAATTCAAATCAATAAGCAAAGAATTCCAATTTTCAATCAACAAGAAGTTTGATAACTCAAGTGTCTCCAATTACTCAACACAAGCTAAGAATGTAAAAAGCTAAAATAAAATCATAAATATGAAATACCTCAAATTACATTAAATAGAGAAATCAAATTAAACATGAGAATTCATAAACCAAGTAGCAACATCAAATAATCAACAAGGGAAAATCAATAAACTAGAGTACTAGAAGAATTAAAAGTAGAAGAGAAATCCTAATCCTAAAACCTAAGAGAGATGAGAGAGCCTCTCACTCTAGAACGGATTTGGCTCCTCTGAAGTTGTTCATTTACTTTAGAAAAAAAAAAGTAACGCAATCTAAGCCATTAATAACATAAATAGTTTTGATCATCTTAAATAAATAAATAATAAATAAATGTATTAAAAGAACCTTGAAAATCGTGCAAGCAGCAGCTTTCAAGACCGCTTGATTTTTTCTTTTTATTTCATCTTCTTTCTATTTTATTTAGTTTTTTATTTCTTTTTTTTTCAACAAAAAAATATTTTTGGTTCTATTTTTTTATAATATTTAATTCTCTTTTTATGTTTTATTATCATATTCTTTCATGATATTGTTGTTATTTTGGTTATCTTCTTCTTTTTTATTTTTGTCTTTTATAATTTACATTTAAAGTTTTATCATGAAAGAGAATAATGGTGATTACTAGTAATTTTTCATCTTTTTTTAATCCTGAATAATTTTTTAAAAAATCTGATAAAAAAATAAAATTAATTAATTTAAATTGGGTCAAGAAATATTTTTTTATTTTTTATTTTAATATAAAAAATACTCATGTAAATGTACTAAATTTTTTTTAGATAAATATACTCAATTTTTTTGTTTATAATTAAAATAAGAATCTAATTGAGAACAAACTAAAGAGTGTTTAGAATAACTAATGATGTGATGTTGGTTTAATAGATCTCTACTAAATTTATATTGATATACATTAAATTAATTTATTTATATTTTTATGTGTTTTTATGTGTTTATGATATTTGTTTTATGTCTAATGTTGTAGTTTAAATTTAAATGTATGACTGGTTAAAAAAAATATATTATCATCAGAATAGACAAATAATAAAAAATATAAACAAAACAATCATCTCAAATTTCTTAAAGTCATTCGTTATAAATTCAAAAAGAAAAATTACAAAATGTAAATAAATAGTTTTTTATTCTATCATTTAGTTATCTAAATTTGGTGTTGTAACTTCACTCCATTTGGTGTTGTAATTTGATTCCATGATTGAAGTGACAAAATAGCTTGATTTTCAATATTTGAAGTGAAAATTTCAGCCTGCAATATAAACACTATTATAAGAAAAATAATAATACAGAGGAACTTCAATAAGTTTTAAAAATATTAAAAAAATGATAATAAGGAATAAAAAATATTACAAACCTCACAATTTTGGGTGGAATTTTTTTTGTTGACGCCATTCTCTTGTTTGATTGTTTTTCAACCCAGCTCTTGAGTCTTTTTCTACCTTTTCGTCCTTCCTTTTTTTTCAATCCTTTCACATTTTCAAATAATCTTTCTAACGCATCTCCATCTGTACAGCTATTAACAATTTCTTTTGCATTCAAAATATTTGAAACATCATCATTTTGATTGTGTCTACAAAAAGAATCTACCTTCTTATATGCCTCCTCTATAACTTGCTCAACAAAATTAGATGTTACTTCAAAATCTGATGATCGAGCAGCCAATTTGATTGCTTTAAAACATATATTCTTATAGTGTGCTGTAGCATCCGCTCTAGTATCACTTTGAACAACTTTTCCATCTGAGTCATGAACAATCATCTCTCTTGCTTCTCTAGTCCATCTTTTTATAATGTATTGAGCCAGAATTTGCTTCACATCCCAAACATTTAAAACTTTTAAACTATGACAACATAAGAATCCCATTGTTTCGAACATTTCACAACTACAAGAAATAATCATATCTTTCACATTGCCAGATACCGTGCATTCTCCATCTTTATCAAAAATAGCAACTTGATATTCAAACATTTGATTGTTCTCTGTACGAGAAACAATATATGCAGCAGAACTCCAATCAAACTCATTTTGAAATAAATCAAATGCATTAGGAGTATATACCTGTGCAGCATGCTTCAATAACGGCGAATGAATCATCTTAAGTCTAGGAAGCTTTTGTCTTTCATTGTATTCAGCTTGTAGCTCTTTGTATCGCTTGCCACCAACAGCTCGCTCAAACTGTTTGAGAAAATGTATTATGTCTAAATTTGACCGCATAAAATCTTTCAAATCACTGTTAAAACTTTCACTAAGTTGAGTACTTCGCATTCCAATAGTATACACCTTCTTCATATAGCAATGAGCCCATTTTTCCTTTACTTTATAAATACTCTTCAACCAAGAATTGTCTTCCACTTTGTATATTTGAAGCAATGCATCCCATGTCTCTTGAAATTGAAACTGATCTTTAGAATTATACATACAAGCTTTGAAATCTCTCAAGATAAAAGAACCATCTTTCAACTTATTCCCTAAATGTCGAATAGCATTTTGTATAATATGCCAAACACATAATCCATGATATGTTTCAGGCATTTTTTCTACCAAAGCACTTGCCATAGCAGGATCTTGATCAGTGAAAATAGTTTTAGGCTTTTTTTGCATGTGAGCTTCCAAAAATGATTCAAATAACCACATAAAAGATTCTTTTGATTCGTCATACAAAAGAGTAGCGCCAAATATTACTATTTCTCGATGGTGATTGAATCCACAAAAAACACCAAATGGTCTATTTTCTTTGTTTGTGCAGTATGTAGTGTCAAATGTAATTACATCACCAAAGATAGCATAATTAGTAACCATTCTTGCATCAGCCCAAAAAATATTTGTTATTTTTTCTTCGTCATCTAACTGTATAGCATATTGAAATGAGGGATTATCAAGTAGTTGCCGATGAAAATACTTTAATAAACTACCTGCTTTACCATAGGCCAAGTCTCGCTTTCATTTGCTTCGAAGATAGTTCTTTTGGTCTTGTTTGGTATATCCAAGGACATCTTTACCACCAGCTTGTAAACTTGTTAGTTCATGTGTTTCCTTTGGTCTTATGCCAGCTTCATCTGCCAAATCTATTTGCAATGCTTGTACTTCTGAAATCTTTCTTTGTGATGGCATCATATGACTGGTTTTCGGAATTTGCAAAATATGATTGTGATTTAACTCAAGGTCACAAATCACATATTTTTTTATATCTCGAGCAAACTTGAGTAACATTCTTACTTGGCAACTTGTTCTAGTCTCGGCGCGAGGTTGCTTTGTTAAATGATCCCGTTTATCTGGTCTTCGTTGGCCTTCCTTTGCACAAACAAGTCTAAAACTACTTACAGAATTATCAAGCTTGCATTTATTTGCATACAATTGTCGAATATCAAAACCCATCATTCCACCATAACTTTTCCAGAAGTCTTTAGCTTCTAGTACCGTGTCAAATTCCATGCCTAATTTTGGTATTTTTTTTGCTATAATTGGCCTGAATAAAAATAAATAATAAAATTTTAAATATAATTGTTATAAACATACAAAAATAAGAGTACTAAAATAAGAGTACAAATATAATTGTTATAAACATACCTGGAAAAAGTAATTAATGTAGAATTGTGTTGTGCAATTTGGGTTTTTTCTATGTTTTGAGAAATCAATTGACAATCTTCTACAAATATAAAAAAATAATATATTGAGTAAAATATTATCAAATATATTGCGGTGAAATTTAAAATTATTCAATAAAAAAATTACCTTTCTATGGTGGTATCATTGTGATCATCAACTCATTTGTTTCTTCTGATAAATCTACCGTTTTAGTTTCAAGAAGTAACACCTTCATGTTTGGCTTGCTCGTCTCTATTGGGGACACCATCATCGTAGTGTCCATAGATGGAACCAGCATACTTGTTTCACTTAATAATTTTGTCATCTGTGTAATTATCATTTTTTTGTTCAGTATCTACTAGCGTCTTCAATACAAATTTTATTATTACAGGCATTCAGTTTTGCAAAAATTTAATTCTGTGCGCTATCTTTGTAAAGTGGCATATTTTTTTCTTTTTAGTTTTTTAATAGTTAACGTTTTGATTCTTTTAATGCATTTATTTATTATTTATTTATTTAAGATGATCAAAACCGTTTATGGTATCAATGGCTTAGATTGCGTTACTTTTCTCTCTAAAGTAAATAAACAACTTCAGAGGAGCCAAATCCCTCTAGAACCTACATCTAAACCTAAAAATTTTGTGAATGAGAAGTGAATGGTGAATGGATTGATTCCCCTACTCTGTAGCCTCTAATCTGTGAAAACTGGGTCAAAAACAGCCAAGAAATTGCCCCCAGCGATTTCTGCAGTGACAGTACGTCGCGCATGTCGCGCGTACGCGGCAGGTGGCGTGCGCGCCGATGGACTTTTGGCCAATGTGCGCATGTGCGTCCTTAAACGCCAAATCAACTATGACAAATTATATATCGTTGCGAAACCCCGGATGTTAGGTTTCCAACGCAACTAGAACCGCCTCATTTGGACCTCTATAGATCAAGTTATGATCATTGAGTGCGAAGAGGTCAGGGCTGACAGCCTTGCAGTTCCTTCAATTTCTTGTATTCCTTCCACTTTTGCATGCTTCCTTTCCATCCTCTAAGCCCTTCCTGCCCTGTAATCTCTAAAAACACTTAACACCCTGGTGCACGAAATTGCAATCACACTTTTGTAATTCCGCACAACTAACCAGCAAGTGCACTGGGTCGTCCAAGTAATACCTTACGTGAGTAAGGGTCGATCCCACGGAGATTGTTGGCTTGAAGCAAGCTATGGTTATCTTGTAACTCTTAGTCAGGATATCAATAATTCTCAGGTTTAATTGTAAAAAGTAAAAGAACATGAAATAAATACTTGTGTTTTGCAGTAATGGAGAACAGGTTGAGGTTTTGGAGATGCTCTATCTTCTGAATCTCTACTTTCCTACTGTCTTCTTCTTCATGCACGCAAGGCTCCTTCCATGGCAAGCTGTATGTAGGGTTTCACCGTTGTCAATGGCTACCTCCCATCCTCTTAGTGAAAATGATCCAAATGCTCTGTCACAGCACGGCTAATCATCTGTCGGTTCTCAATCAGGTTGGAATAGAATCCAGTGATTCTTTTGCGTCTGTCACTAACGCCCCACAATCGCGAGTTTGAAGCTCGTCACAGTCATTCAATCCTTGAATCCTACTCAGAATACCACAGACAAGGTTTAGACCTTCCAGATTCTCTTGAATGCCGCCATCAATTCTAGCTTATAC
>NC_029772.3:30876901-30887064 GCF_000817695.3 Arachis duranensis | reverse complement strand
GAGTTAAACGCCAGCTTTTGTGCCAGTTTGGGCGTTTAACTCCAATTTTTGTGCCAGTTCCGGCGTTAAACGCCGGGAATTCTGAAGCTGATTTGCAACGATGGTTTGAGCCATCAAATCTCGGGCAAAGTATGGACTATTATACATTGCTGGAAAGCCCAGGATGTCTAATTTCCAACGCAATTGAGAGCGCGCTAATTGGGCTTCTGTAGCTCCGGAAAATCCACTTCGAGTGCAGGGAGGTCAGAATCCAACAGCATCTGCAGTCCTTTTTCAGCCTCTGAATCAGATTTTTGCTCAGGTCCCTCAATTTCAGCCAGAAATTACCTAAAATCACAGAAAAACACACAAACTCAAAGTAAAGCCCAGAAAAGTGAATTTTAAATAAAAACTAATAAAAACATACTAAAAACTAACTAAAATGTACTAAAAACATACTACAAACAATGCCAAAAAGCGTATAAATTATCCGCTCATCACAACACCAAACTTAAATTATTGCTTGTCCCCAAGCAACTGAAAATCAATTAGGATAAAAAGAAGAGAACATACTATAGACTCCAAAATATCAATGAAACTTAGCCCCAATTAGATGAGCAGGACTAGTAGCTTTTTGCTTCTGAATAGTTTTGACATCTCACTTTATCCTTTGAAGATTAGAATCATTGGCATCTATAGGAACTCAGAATTCAGATAGTGTTATTGATTCTCCTAGTTAAGTATGATGATTCTTGAACATAGCTACTTTATGAGTCTTGGCTGTGGCCCAAAGCACTCTGTCTTCCAGTATTACCACCGGATACATACATGCCACAGACACATAACTGGGTGAACCTTTTTAGATTGTGACTCAGCTTTGCTAGAGTCCCCAATTAGAGGTGTCCAGGGTTCTTAAGAACACTCTTTTTGCCTTGGATCACTTTTTATTTTTACCCTTGCTTTTTTGTTTAAAGGGCTATTGGCTTTTTCTGCTTGCTCTCTCTCTCTCTCTCTCTCTCTCTCTCTTTTTTAATTTACTTTTTCATATACTGCTTTTTCTTGCTTCAAGAATCAATCTGATAATTTTTCAGATCCTCAATAACATTTCTCCTTTACCATCATTCTTTCAAGAGCCAACAAGTTTAACATTCTTTAATCAACAAATTCAAAAGACATATGCACTGTTCAAGCATTCATTCAGAAAACAAAAAGTATTGTCACCACATCAAACTAATTCAACTAGTTTCAGAGATGAATTCGAAATCATGTACTTCTTGTTCTTTTGTGATTAAAGCATTTTTCATTTAAGAAATGTGATGGATTCATAGGACATTCATAGCTTTAAGGCATAGACACTAAAATAATAATGATCATGTAGTGAAGACATAAACATAGATAGAACATCAAGCATAGAAATTGAAAAACAGAATATTAAGAACAAGGAAATTAAGGAGTGGGTCCACCTTAGTGATGACGGCTAGTTCTCCTTCTTGAAGATCCTATGGAGTGCTTGAGCTCCTCAATGTCTCTTCCTTACCCTTGTTGCTCCTCTCTGATTTTATTGAGGATAATAGTTGCTTTTGTTGAGGTCCATGAGTGGGCTCTTTTGTTTGCTCCATCCTCTTTCTTAGTGATGGGCTTTTGAGATGAATCTCTCCATCTCTCATGACTCGGAGTTGGAAGCAACTGCCTTCCCTTTCCTCTTCCTAGAGGTTTCTCCGGCCTTAGATGCCATAAACGGTTATGGAAAAACAAAAAGCAACGCTTTTACCACACCAAACTTAGAAGGTTTGCTCGTCCTCGAGCAAAAGAAGAAAGAAGGGAGTAGAAGAAGAAGAAAATGGAGGAGATTTAGGGGGCTTTATGGGTGGGTTTGGGAGGGAAAGTGGTTTGAATTTGAAGGGTGAGGTAGGTGGGGTTTTATGAAGGATGGATGTGAGTGGTGAAGAGAATGGTGGGATTTGATAGGTGAGGGGTTTTTGGGGAAGAGGTGTTGAGGTGATTGGTGAATGGGTGAAGAAGAGAGAGTGGTGGGGTAGGTGGGGATCCTGTGGGGTCCACAGATCCAGAGGTGTCAAGGAAAATTCATCCCTGCACCAAGTGGCGAGCAAAAATGCTCTTTATGCCAATTCTGGCGTTAAACGCCGGGCTGGTGCCCATTTTTGGCGTTTAACGCCAGCTTCTTGCCCCTTCCTGGCGTTTAACGCCAGTCTGGTGCCCCTTTCTGGCGTTAAACGCCCATTTGCTACCCTTACTGGCGTTTAAATGCCAGCAGGTTTTTCCTCCAGGGTGTGCTATTTTTCTTTCTATTTTTCATTCTATTTTTGCTTTTTCAATTGATTTTGTGACTTCACATGATCATCAACCTACAGAAAACATAAAATAACAATGGAAAATTGATAAATATAACATTGGGTTGCCTCCCAACAAGCGCTTCTTTAATGTCAGTAGCTTGACAGTGGGCTCTCTTGGAGCCTCACAGATACTCAGAGCAATATTGGAACCTCCCAACACCAAATTTAGAGTTTGACTGTGGGGGTTCAACACCAAACTTAGAATTTGGTTGTGGCCTCCCAACACCAAACTTAGCGATTGACTGTGGGGGCTCTATTTGACTCTGTTTTGAGAGAAGCTTTTCATGCTTCTTCCCTTTCCTGTCTGCAAACCATGGTACTTCCTGAATGGCGAAGAGTTGCTCATCAGGAAAGGTTTCAGAGATCTCAGTAGGAGGGAGGGATGCTCCTGCTACTGGTTCTATCCGGGACAGGTGATCAGCTACTTGATTCTCTGTCCCTTTTCTGTCTCTTATTTCTATATCAAACTCTTGCAGAAGCAACACCCATTTTATGAGACTGGGTTTTGAATCCTACTTTGTGAGTAGATATTTAAGAGCAGCATGGTCAGTGTACACAATCACTTTTGATCCTACTAAATAAGATCTGAACTTGTCAATGGCATAAACCACTGCAAGTAACTCCTTTTCTGTGGTTGTGTATTTCTTCTGTGCATCATTTAGAATACCGCTGCCATAATAAATGACGTGCAGAAGCTTATCATGCCTTTGTCCCAATACTGCACCAATGGCATGGTCACTGGCATCACACATTAGTTCAAATGGTAATGTCCAGTCTGGTGCAGAGATGACTGGTGTTGTGACCAGCTTAGCTTTCAAAGTCTCAAACGCCTGCAGACACTCCTTATCAAAGATAAATGGCGTGTCAGCAGCTAGCAGATTACTCAGAGGTTTTGCAATTTTTGAAAACTCTTTTATAAACCTCCTATAGAATCCTGCATGCCCCAGAAAGCTTCTGATTGCCTTAACATTGGCAGGTGGTGGTAATTTTTCAATTACCTCTACCTTAGCTTGATCCACCTCTATTCCTCTGTTCGAGAACTTGTTGCTAAGGACAATCCCTTCAGTCACCATAAAGTGACATTTTTCCCAGTTTAAAACTAGGTTGGTCTCTTGGCATCTTTTCAGAACAGGTGCTAGATGGTGAAGGCAGGAGCTGAATGAGTCTCCAAATATTGAAAAGTCATCCATGAAGACTTCCAGAAATTTTTCTACCATATCTGAGAAAATAGAGAGCATGCACCTCTGAAAGGTTGCAGGTGTATTACACAGACCAAAAGGCATCCTTCTGTAGGCAAACACTCTAGAAGGACATGTGAATGCTGTTTTCTCTTGGTCTTGAGGATCTACTGCAATTTGGTTGTAACCTGAATAGCCATCCAAAAAGCAGTAATAATCATGACCAGCTAGTCTTTCTAGCATTTGGTCTATGAATGGTAAAGGAAAATGATCCTTTCTGGTGGCTGTATTGAGCCTTCTGTAGTCAATACACATACGCCACCCTGTAACTGTTCTTGTAGGAACTAGTTCATTCTTTTCATTATGAACCACTGTCATGCCTCCTTTTTTGGGGACAACGTGGACAGGGCTCACCCAGGGGCTATCAGAAATAGGATAAATAATCCCAGCCTCTAGTAACTTAGTGACCTCTTTCTGCACCACCTCCTTCATGGCTGGATTTAGCCGCCTCTGTGGTTGAACAACTGGCTTAGCATCATCCTCCAATAGGATCTTGTGCATGCATCTTGCTGGGCTAATACCCTTAAGATCACTTATGGACTACCCAAGAGCTGTCTTGTATGTCCTTAGCACTTGAATTAGTGCTTCCTCTTCCTGTGGATTTAAAGCAGAGCTTATGATCACTGGAAAAGTGTCACTTTCTCCCAGAAATGCATATTTCAGGGATGGTGGTAGTGGCTTGAGCTCGGGTTTAGGAGGCTTATCCTCTTCCTGAGGAATTTTCAAAATTTCTTTTATTTCCTTTAGTTCCTCCAGATCAGGCTGAAAATCTTTAAAGATGTCCTCTAACTCTGATTCGAGACTTTCAGTCATATTGACCTCCTCTACCAAAGAGTCAATAATATCAGTGCTCATGCAGTCATTTGATGTGTCTGGATGCTGCATAGCTTTGACAACATTCAACTTGAACTCGTCCTCATTGACTCTCAGGGTTAATTCCCCTTTTTGGACGTCAATGAGAGTTTGTCCAATTGCTAGGAAGGGTCTTCCTAGGATGAGAGTTGCACTCTTGTGCTCCTCCATTTCCAGCACTACAAAGTTAGTTGGAAAGGCGAATGGCCCAACCTTGACAATCATGTCCTCAATTATGCCTGATGGGTATTTAATGGAGCCATCAGCAAGTTGGAGGCATATCCGGGTTGGTTTGACTTCTTCAGTCAACCCAAGCTTTCTGATAGTGGATGCAGGTATTAGATTGATATTTGCTCCAAGGTCACATAGGGCTGTCTTGGTACAAGCACCTTCTAATGTGCATGGTATCATAAAGCTTCCTGGATCTTGAAGCTTCTCTGGTAAGCTCTTCAGAATGATTGCACTGCATTCTTCAGTGAGAAACACTTTTTCAGTTTCTCTCCAATCCTTCTTATGACTTAAGATCTCTTTCATGAACTTAGCATAAGAGGGTATTTGCTCAAGTGCTTCTGCAAACAGAATCTTTATTTCAAGAGTTCTGAGATAGTCTGCAAAGCGAGCAAATTGCTTATCCTGTTCCGCTTGGCGGAGTTTCTGAGGATAAGGCATCTTGGCTTTATACTCTTCAACCTTAGTGGCTGCAGGTTTATTTCCTACAGAAGTGGTTGGAGAAGCCTTCTTAGAGGGGTTACTATCAGCACTCTTAGGTGTCTGATTCCTCATTGGCGTTTGAACGCCAGGATTGGGTGAGGAATGGGCGTTTAACGCTAACTTTTCCTCCCTTTCTGGCATTTGAACGCCAGAACTGGGCAGGGAATGGGCGTTTAACGCCAACTTTTCCCCACTTTCTGGCGTCTGAACGCCAGAAGTATTCCTCTCTGGGCTCTTACTATCCTCAGAGGGATTTTGGATAGTGATTTAGTTATCCTCTGTCAGTTGTTCCTTTCTTAGCTTTCTGCTGCTTTGAGTTGATACATTCAATGTTTTCCCACTCCTTAATTTAACAGCTTGGCATTCTTCTGTTATCTGTTTAGATAGTTGTTGTCTTCTCTGATTTAATTGTGCTTCCATATTCTTGTTAGCAATTTTAGTTTCTTGGAGCATCTCTTTAAATTCTGCTAACTGTTTTGACATCATGAGTAATTGCTGATTAAGCTCAACCATCTGTTCTTGAGGGTTAGGATCAGCAGTTACTGCCATAGCTTCTTCTTTTATAGAGGACTCACTGCTTGAGTATAAATGTTGATTTCTAGCAACTGTATCTATGAGCTCTTGAGCCTCTTCAATCGTCTTCCGCATGTGTATAGATCCACCAGCTGAGTGGTCTAAAAACATCTGAGCTTTTTCTGTGAGCCCATAATAGAAGACGTCTAACTGTACCCACTCTGAAAACATTTCAGAGGGGCATTTTCTTAGCATACCTCTGTACCTCTCCCAGGCATTATTAAGGGATTCATTGTCCTCTTGTTTAAAGCCTTGGATGTCCAGCCTTAGCTGTGTCATCCTTTTTGGAGGGTGAAATTGATTCAGGAATTTGTCTGATAACTGTCTCCATGTTTTTATGCTTGCTGTGGGTTGGTTATTTAACCACCTCTTAGCTTGATCTTTTACAGCAAATGGGAACAGTAATAATCTGTAGACATCCTGATCCACCTCTTTATCACATACTGTGTCAGCAATTTGTAAGAACTGTGCCAGAAACTCAGTAGGTTTTTCCTGTGGAAGACCGAAATACTGGCAGTTTTGCTGCACCATGATAATGAGTTGAGGGTTTAGCTCAAAGCTGCTTGCTTTAATGGGAAGTATACAGATGCTACTCCCATATGCAGCTGTGATGGGGTTAGCATATGACCCCATAGACCTTCTGGACTGCTCAATTCCAATTAGGTCCATGATGAAGAAAGGAGATGATGTGGATATTATTATATTTATTTTTTTATATTTTTTATTTTATTTAATTAAAAGTGACCGAAAATAATAAAATAAAATAAATAGAAAATAAAATAAAATTTCAAAAACTAAAAGAAAATAAAATCAAAGCAAATTGAAAACTAAATTAATTAATTAATTAAAAAGATTTTGGAATTAGCAAATTAAAAAGATATGATTGAAAATTATTTTGAAAAAGATTTGATTTAGAAGATATGATTGCAAAAAAAAATTATTGAAAAGATATGATTGAAGAAATTAAAAAAAGATTTGATTTTTGAAAAAGATTTAAAAAGATCAATTTTTGAAATTAGAATTTTGACTTGACTAAAAAAAAGATATGACTTTGAAAATCTTTGACTAATTTAGTGCAAAATTTCGAAAATTATGAGTAAAATAAGGAAAGGATATTTTTTTGATTTTTAAATTTTAATGATGAAAGGGAAAAACAACAAAACGACACTAAACTTAGAAATTTTAGATCAAAACAAAGAGAACAAACAAGAAAACTTTGAATGTCAAGATGAACACCAAGAACACTTTGAAGCTCAAGATGAACACCAAGAACAAAATTTTTTTTTTAAATTTTTAAGTGAATAAAAGCACAAAAGACACCAAACTTAAAATATGAAACTAAACTCAAATAAAAGACTCTAAACCAACAAAAATAAAACAGTCCTAATCTAAGCAACAAGATAAACCGTCAGTTGTCCAAACTCGAACAATCCCCGGCAACGGCGCCAAAAACTTGGTGCACGAAATTGCAATCACACTTTTGCAATTCCGCACAACTAACCAGCAAGTGCACTCGGTCGTCCAAGTAATACCTTACGTGAGTAAGGGTCGATCCCACGGAGATTGTTGGCTTGAAGCAAGCTATGGTTATCTTGTAACTCTTAGTCAGGATATCAATAATTCTCAGGTTTAATTGTGAAAAGTAAAAGAACATGAAATAAATACTTGTGTTTTGCAGTAATTGAGAACAGGTTGAGGTTTTGGAGATGCTCTATCTTCTGGATCTCTGCTTTCCTACTGTCTTCTTCTTCATGCACGCAAGGCTCCTTCCATGGCAAGCTGTATGTAGGGTTTCACTATTGTCAATGGCTAGCCCCCATCCTCTCAATGAAAATGTTCAACGCGCTATGTCACAGCACGGCTAATCATCTGTCGGTTCTCAATCAGGTTGGAATAGAATCCAGTGATTCTTTTGCGTCTGTCACTAACGCCCAGTCCTCAGGAGTTTGAAGCTCGTCACAGTCATTCAATCCTTGAATCCTACTCAGAATACCACAGACAAGGTTTAGACCTTCCGGATTCTCTTGAATGCCGCCATCAATTCTAGCTTATACCACGAAGATTTCGATTAAGGGATCCAAGAGATATTCACTCAATCTAAGGTAGAACGGAGGTGGTTGTCAGGCACACGTTCATAGGTGATAATGATGATGAGTGTCACGGATCATCACATTCATCAAGTTGAGGAACAAGTGATATCTTAGAATAGAAGCAAGCGTGATTGAATGAAAAACAGTAGTAATTGCATTAATCCATCAAGACACAGAAAAGCTCCTCACCCCCAACCATGGGGTTTAGAGACTCATGCCGTAGAAGATACAATAAGAAACATGTAATGTGTCATGAGGTAAAGATACAATGTCAAAATATCCTATTTATAGTGAACTAGTAACCTAGGATATACAGAAATGAGTAAATGACGTAAAAATCCACTTCCGGGGTCCACTTGGTGTGTACATGGGCTGAGCATTGATACTTTCATGTGTAGAGACTTTTTCTGGAGTTAAACGCCAACTTTTGTGCCAGTTTGGGCGTTTAACTCCAATTTTTGTGCCAGTTCCGGCGTTAAACGCCGGGAATTCTGAAGCTGATTTGCAACGCCGGTTTGGGCCATCAAATCTCGAGCAAAGTATGGACTATTACACATTTATGAAAAGCCCAGGATGTCTACTTTCCAACGCAATTGAGAGCGCGCTAATTGGGCTTCTGTAGCTTCGGAAAATCCACTTCGAGTGCAGGGAGGTCAGAATCCAACAGCATCTGCAGTCCTTTTTCAGCCTCTGAATTAGATTTTTGCTCAAGTCCCTCAATTTCAGCCAGAAATTACCTGAAATCACAGAAAAACACACAAACTTAAAGTAAAGCCCAGAAAAGTGAATTTTAAATAAAAACTAATAAAAACATACTAAAAACTAACTAAAATATACTAAAAACATACTAAAAACAATGCCAAAAAGCGTATAAATTATCCGCTCATCACACCCATATCAAGGCATCGAATGGTAATAAGAGAAGATTAAACATAGCTAAATTAAGACCAAAGAAACATGTTTTCAATCATAGCACAAAATCACGAAGGAAAATGTAAAACATGCAAATTCAATGAATAAGTGTGAGATTAGTGGATAAAATCTACTTAATTAAGCACAAGATGTACCACGAAATAGTGGTGCATCAAAAATTCCCGCACTTAAACATTAGCATGTCCTCATGCTAAGCTCAAGAGAAACTATAAGAGTGAAGAGGAATGGTGGAAAGTATGAAATGCAACCTATCTATATGAATGCAACTACATGCAAAATGTTTCTACCTACTTAGTTAAAAGTAAATAAATCTTTTAAGAACACATATGAACTGGATTTCACTAATTTAAATAAAAAAAATGAGGTACAAATAACTTGCAAGAAGAAGATAGCTCATGAAAGCCGGGAACAAAGAATCGAGCATCGAACCCTCACCGAAAGTGTATACACTTTAATCGCTCAGGTGTTTAAGGTTCGATTCTCTCAATTCTCTACTAATCTTGCTTTCTAAGACTTGCTCTTCTTCTACCAATCAACAAAGAATTTAATGCACAGATACACATATCAAGAGGTCTTTTAAGGGGGTTGTAATGGGATTAGGGTCAAGGTAGGATTGTATTTGGTCAGGTGGACTAAAATTTGAATCCTTAATTAACCTAAACTTTCCACCTAACTTAAGATAATCCATGTAATTACAATGCAAAATCTAACTGCCCATTAACTATGTTTACCACATATTCATGCATCCCAAATTTAGTACAACTCATATGCATTGTGATGAGCGGATAATTTATACGCTTTTTGGCATTATTTTTAGTATGTTCTAGTTAGTTTTTAGTATATTTTTATTAGTTTTTAGTTAAAATTCACTTTTCTAGACTTTACTATGAGTTTGTGTGTTTTTCTGTGATTTCAGGTATTTTCTGGCTGAAATTGAGGGACCTGAGCAAAAATCTGATTCAGAGACTAAAAAGGACTGCAGATGCTGTTGGATTCTGACCTCCCTGCACTCAAAGTGGATTTTCTGGAGCTACAGAAGCCCAATTGGCGCGCTCTCAACGGAATTGGAAAGTAGACATCCTGGGCTTTCCATCAACGTATAATAGTCCATACTTTTCCCGAGATTTGATGGTCCAAACCGGCGTTCCAAATCAGCTCAAGAATGCCCGGCGTTAAACGCCGGAACTGGCACAAGAATGGGAGTTAAACGCCCAAACTGGCACAAAAGCTGGCGTTTAACTCCAAGAAGAGTCTCTACACAAAAATGTTTCAATGCTCAGCCCAAGCACACACCAAGTGGGCTCGGAAGTGGATTTTTATGTCATTTACTCATCTTTGTAAACCTTAGGCTACTAGTTCTCTATAAATAGGACCTTTTGACATTGTATCTGTACCTCATGACACTTTACACGTTTCTTTGTGTACTTTCCACG
>NC_029772.3:30876552-30876733 GCF_000817695.3 Arachis duranensis | reverse complement strand
GAGTAGGATTCAATGATTGAATGACTGTGACGAGCTTCAAACTCGCGATTGTGGGGCGTTAGTGACAGACGCAAAAGAATCGTTGGATTCTATTCCGACATGATCGAGAACCGACAGCTGAATAGCCGTGCCGTGACAGGGTGCGTTGAACATTTTCACTGAGAGGATGGGAGGTAGCCAA
>NC_029772.3:30876120-30876312 GCF_000817695.3 Arachis duranensis | reverse complement strand
AAGGTGACCATAGCTTGCTTCATACCAACAATCTCTGTGGGATCGACCCTTACTCGCGTAAGGTTTATTACTTAGACGACCCATTACACTTGCTGGTTAGTTGTAAGAAGTTATGTTTATGCCATGGTATTGAACACCAAGTTTTTGGATTCATCACCGGGGATTATTTGAGTTGTGAAAAGAAGAGATCAA
>NC_029772.3:30874563-30875848 GCF_000817695.3 Arachis duranensis | reverse complement strand
CTTTAGACTAACATTGCATGATTCCTGGAATTCTCATTAAGAATTTTGATACCTTTATTTTCTTTTTCCACTTAATTTTCGAAAAAGCACAAAAAAATTACAAAATCATAAAAACTAAAAATATTTTATGTTTCTTTTTGAGTCTAGTGTTTCATTTTAAGTTTGGTGTCAATTGCATGTTTCTGTTCTTTTTGCATTCATGCATGTGTCTTCATTAATCTTCAAGTTGTTCTTGATGATTTCATTGCTCTGATTTCTTTAAATTCTCTTATCTTGAGTGTTCTGTTGTTTATCATATGCACTCTCAACTTGTTAGTGTCAATAGTATACAAACTGCTAAGTTTGGTGTCTTACATGCATTGTTATTTGATTTTAGTTGCATCTTGATTATTCTTCATCATTAAAAATCCAAAAATATTTTTTATTTGTGTCTTTTCAAGTCAATAATACAGAGAATTGAAGATTCAGAACATACAGCAGAGGAATTACACAGAAAAAAGTTGGGCGTTCAAAATGCCCAGTGAGGAAGGCAAACTAGCGTTTAAACGCCAGCCAGGGTGCCTGGCTGGGAGTTTAACGCCCAAAAGGGTAGTAGTTTGGGCGTTAAACGCCAGAATGTGCACCATTCTGGGCGTTTAACGCCAGGATGGCACAAGAGGGAAGATTTTGTTTTCAAATCAAATTTTTTTTAGTTTTCAAAATCTTTTCAAATTCAAATCTTTTTCAAATCAAATCTTTTCAATCAAATCTTTTTCAAAATCAATTTCTTTCCATTTTCAAAAATACTTGTTATCAATTAATGATTTGATTCAACATTTCAAGTATGTTGCCTTTTCTGTTGAGAAAGGTTTAATGTTTGAATCATATCTTTTCTTGTTAGCCAAGTTATTAATTTTTAAAATCAAATCTTTTTAAAATGTTTTTCAAATCATATCTTCTCAATCACATCTTTTTAAAACCAATCATATCTTCCCAATCACATCTTTTTCAAAATAGTTTTCAATCATATCTTTTTGATTTTTAATTTCAAAATCTTTTTCAAAAATCACTTTACCTCTTTCTCAATCTTGGTTTTCGAAAATCAATTGAAGTTTTTCAAAATGTTTTTAAAATCTTTTTAAATTATTTTCAAAAATTTCTTCCCCTCTTCTCACATCCTTCTATTTATGGACTAACACTATTCCTTAATGCACAATTCGAACTCCATCTTTCTTGATAAGTTCGAATTTTCTAACTCTTCCTTTTATTTTTCTTTTCCTCTGACACCTCAAGGAATCTCTATACT
>NC_029772.3:30873680-30873997 GCF_000817695.3 Arachis duranensis | reverse complement strand
CAGAAGCTCAAGAACTCATTGAAATGGTTGCAAATAACCAATTCATGTACACTTCTGAAAGGAATCCTGTGAACAATGGGACTAATCAGAAGAAAGGAGTTCTTGAGATTGATACTCTGAATGCCATATTGGCTCAGAACAAGATATTGACCCAGCAAGTCAATATGATTTCTTAAAGTCTGTCTGGAATGCAAAATGCACCAAGCAGTACTAAGGAAGGCTCATCTGAAGAAAAAGCTTATGATCCTGAGAACCCTTCAATGGAAGAGGTGAATTACATGGGAGAACCCTATGGAAACACCTATAATCCTTCATGG
>NC_029772.3:30871252-30873560 GCF_000817695.3 Arachis duranensis | reverse complement strand
AGGTTTAGCAATGGCAAGCCTTTTCCATCATCTTCTCAGCAACAGACAGAGAATTCTAAGCAGAACCACTCTGACTTAGCAACCATGGTCTCTGATCTAATCAAAACCACTCAGTTTTATGACTGAAACAAGGTCCTCCATTAGAAATTTGGAGGCACAAGTGGGTCAGCTGAGCAAGAAAATTACTGAACTCCCTCCTAGTACTCTTCCAAGCAATACAGAAGAAAATCCAAAAGGAGAGTGCAAGGCCATCAACATGGCCGAATTTGGAGAGGAGGGAGAGGCAGTGAACGTCACTGAGGAAGACCTCAATGGACGTCCACTGGCCTCCAATGAGTTCCCCAATGAGGAACCATGGGAATCTGAGGCTCACACTGAGACCATAGAGATCCCATTGGATTTACTTCTGCCATTCATGAGCTCTGATGAGTATTCTTTCTCTGAAGAGGATGAGTATGTCACTGAAGAGCAAGTTGCTAAATACCTTGGAGCAATCATGAAGCTAAATGACAAGTTATTTGGTAATGAGACTTGGGAGGATGAACCCCCTTTGCTCACCAAAGAATTGGATTACTTGGCTAGGCAGAAACTGCCTCAAAAGAGACAGGATCCTGGGAAGTTTTCAGTACCTTGTACCATAGGCACCATGACCTTCAAGAAGGCCTTGTGCGACCTAGGGTCAAGTGTAAACCTCATGCCTCTCTCTGTAATGGAGAAGCTAGGGATCTTTGAGGTACAAGCTGCAAAAATCTCACTAGAGATGGCAGACAATTCAAGAAAACAAGCTTATGGACTTGTAGAGGATGTTCTGGTAAAAGTTGAAGACCATTACATCCCTGCTGATTTCATAGTCCTAGAGACTGGGACGTGCATGGATGAATCCATCATCCTTGGCAGACCCTTCCTAGCCACAGCAAAGGCTGTGATTGATGTTGATAGAGGAGAATTGATCATTCAAGTGAATGAAGAATCTTTTGTGTTTAAGGCTCAAGGATATCCCTCTATCATCATGGAGAGGAAGCATGAAGAGCTTCTCTCAAAACAGAGTCAAACAGAGCCCCTACAGTCAAACTCTAAGTTTGGTGTTGGGAGGCCACAACCAAATTCTAAGTTTGGTGTTGAACCCCCACATTCAAACTCTAAGTTTGGTGTTGGGAAGTTCCAACATTGCTCTGAGTATCTATGAGGCTCCATGAGAGCCCACTGTCAAGCTACTGACATTAAAGAAGCGCTTGTTGGGAGGCAACCCAATGTTATATTTTATCTATTTTCCCTTTGTTATTTTATGTTTTCTGTAGGTTGATGATCATGAGAAGTCACAAAATCAATTGAAAAAGCAAAAATAGAAAGAAAAACAGAAAGAAAAACAGCACACCCTGGAGGAGAATTTGCTGGCGTTTAAACGCCAGTAAGGCTAGCAGATGGGCGTTTAACGCCCAGTCTGGCACCATTCTGGGCGTTTAACGCTAGAAAGGGGCACCAGACTGGCGTTAAACGCCAGGAAAGGGCAAGAAGTTGGCGTTAAACGCCAGAAATGGGCACCAGCCCGGCGTTTAACGCCAGAATTGGCATGAAGAGCAATTTTGCTCGCCACTTGGTGCAGGGATGACTTTTTCTTGACACCTCAAGATATGTGGACCCCACAGGATCCCCACCTACCCCACCACTCTCTCTCTTCTTCACCCATTCACCAATCACCTCAACACCTCTTCCCCAAAAACCCTTCACCTATCAAATCCCATCTTTCTCTTACCACTCACAGCCATCCTTCATAAAACCCCACCTACCTCACCATTCAAATTCAAACCACTTTCCCACCCAAACCCACCCTCCCAGAGCCGAACCCTACCCCTCTCTTCACCCCTATATAAACCCCTCTTCACTCCTTCATTTTCACACAACCTAAACACCCCTTCTCCCCCTTTGGCCGAACAACATAGCCATTTCCATCTCCTTCATTTCTTCTTCTTCTACTCTCTTCTTTCTTCTTTTGCTCGAGGACGAGCAAACCTTTTAAGTTTGGTGTGGTAAAAGCATTACTTTTTGTTTTTCCATAACCATTTATGGCATCCAAGGCCGGAGAAACCTCTAGAAAGAGGAAAGGGAAGGCAAAAGCTTCCACCTCCGAGTCATGGGAGATGGAGAGATTCATCTCAAGGGTGCATCAAGACCACTTCTATGAAGTTGTGGCCTTGAAGAAGGTGATCCCCGAGGTCCCTTTCAAACTCAAAAAGAGTGAATATCCGGAGATCCGACATGAGATCCGAAGAAGAGGTTGGGAAGTTCTTACCAACCCCATTCAACAAGT
>NC_029772.3:30870108-30870791 GCF_000817695.3 Arachis duranensis | reverse complement strand
AAAGGCAAGGAAGAGACATTGAGGAGCTCAAGCACTCCATAGGATCTTCAAGAGGAAGAACAAGCCGCCATCACTAAGGTGGACTCGTTCTTTAATTTCCTTGTTCTTTATTTTCTGTTTTTCGAAAAATCATGCTTATGTTTATCTATGTTTGTGTCTTGTGATCATTAGTGTCTTAGTGTCTGTGCCTTAAAGTTATGAATGTCCTATGAATCTATCACCTTTCTTGAATGAAAAATGTTCTTTAATTGAAAAAGAGAAGAATTGCATGAATTTTGAATTTTATAACATATTAATTATTTTGATGTGGTGGCAATACTTTTGTTTTCTGAATGTATGCTTAAACAGTGCATATGTCTTTTGAATTTGTTGTTCATGAATGCTGGCTCTTGAAAGAATGATGAAAAAGGAGACATGTTACTGAGGATCTGAAAAATCATAAAAATGATTCTTGAAGCAAGAAAAAGCAGTGAATTCAAAAAAAAGAGAAGGAGAAAAACGAAAAAAAAACGAAAAAAAAGAGAAGAAAGAAATAAAGTTGTGATCCAAGGCAAAAAGAGTGTGCTTAAGAACCCTGGACACCTCTAATTGGGGACTCTAGCAAAGCTGAGTCACAATCTGAAAAGGTTCACCCAATTATGTGTCTGTGACATGTATGTATCTGGTGGTAATACTGGAAGACA
>NC_029772.3:30842067-30868838 GCF_000817695.3 Arachis duranensis | reverse complement strand
CACTGAGAGGATGGGAGGTAGCCACTGACAACGGTGAAACCCTACATACAGCTTGCCATGGAAAGGAGTAAGAAGGATTGGATGAAGACAGTAGAAAAGCAGAGAGACGGAAGGGACAAAGCATCTCCATACGCTTATCTGAAATTCCCACCAATGAATTACATAAGTATCTCTATCTTTATCTTTATGTTTTATTCATCATTCATAACCATTTGAGTTTGCCTGACTAAGATTTACAAGGTGACCATAGCTTGCTTCATACCAACAATCTCTGTGGGATCGACCCTTACTCGCGTAAGGTTTATTACTTGGACGACCCAGTACACTTGCTGGTTAGTTGTGTGAAGTTGTGTTTATGCCATGGTATTGAACACCAAGTTTTTGGATTCATCATCGGGGATTATTTGAGTTGTGAAAAGAAGAGATCACAATTTCGTGCACCACATTGCTACCAACATTTACTTTAGGGCATTTTGTCCCTTTTTATTATTTTCTCTTTTTCTTTTTCTCTTTCTTTTATTTTTCTTGTATAATTTTTTTTGTTTTTCACAATGCATATGATTAAGGTATTGAATGCATAAACATGTCCTCAACATTTTTCACATTTTCACAAAAAGTCTAACATACTCAATTTCCAAACCAAACGTTTCCAAACCTACTTTTCCCACACTTAATTCATGAGCACTCTCACTAGTCTAAGCTAACCAAGGATTCAAATTCAGGACATTATTGTTTTATACTTAGAGTTAGTGATGAGCCAAAGTAAAGAACAAATGGGTAAAATAGGCTCAACTTTAGTTTGCAAAGGATAATGAAAAGGTAAGGCCATATGGGTATGTGAGCTATAGTGAACAAAGGCCTCAATCATATAAGTATATGCATACATCAAATAATGGAAATGTAGAATTAAGCAAGACAAAGATCACAATTTTAGAGAGAACAACACACACCAAAAACAAAATATTGGTTGATAAAATGCAACCAATCAAATAGGCTCAGAATCTCATTGGTTTTGTGTGTTCGAGCTCTAAACCATGTTCTAATATAATATTTCTTCAAACAAGTTTAACAAAAATTTTATTCAAATTAGTGAAATGCTATAAGAAGTTTCTTGAAGATGAATTTATCATTTCAACCAAGCAGTGGTAGAATATGCACAAAAACAAACAAACATGCAATCAAACATGCAAATGCAACAATGAACTAACAAAGAAAATCCCACATTGGTGTTGAGAAGGAACTAATTAACCTGCGAAAGTCGGTATCGACCTCCCCACACTTAAAGATTGCACCGTCCTCGGTGTTGCTGAGATGCGCAAGTGGGCGGGTTACTCCAACTGGTGCCTATCTCCAAAGATTATGCAGCAGACTTGTTTATTACTTCAGTTAGGAACATTTTTTTTCCTTTTGGTGGCCATCTTGAAAGAAGAGAAAAAGGAAGGGAAAGGACCCACAAGCAAAGATATGAAAAGAAATAAAACATATGTGGGCTAGTGCCAAATAATAAGGTTCTCAATAACATGCTAGCTACAACATGTAAGTGAGAAAACAATAGAAGCACAGGGCATGTCAACTAAATAGCAAACAACTCAGGAAGCACCCAAAATAGTGCAAGGGATATGCAACAGTTGAGTATGAGAATTTTAACACCAATGTGAAAAAAAAATATAGAAAAGAAAAGGAGAAGAAAAGGAAGAAAAAAGGAAGGAGGAAAGAATAAGAAAGGAGAGAAGAAATGAGTAAGATGGAAAACGGGATGCGACACGTACGCGTGGGTGAGCAGAATCACCAATGGGTCGTGCTACTCACGCAAGGCCAGCTCCACACACGCACAACCCTCTGTTTTGTTCGCGTTGTGGCCAAAATTGCATTCGACGCGTGCGTGAGTGGCCAGAAATTGAAAATGACGCGCACGCGTCAGGGACGTATACGCGTGACTGATTTTTGTGCCTCCAGCACAGTATCAGTACCAGGCCCGCACAACTTTCAGGAAAAAACACCTTTTTACGTCGATTTTTCTGGGTCACGCGTGCGCGTCAGTGAAGCGTACGCGTGGTTTGCCAAAACCGCAATTGACGCGCACGCATGGAGTATGCGTGCGCGTGATAATGCTGGTGTAATTGGCACACTTTCTACACCGTTCTCACGCAACTTTCTGCAACTTTTCTCTTTTTTTATGCAATATGCAATATGCAGATGAGAATGTAGACTATACGCAGTAATAATGAGAAGAGTCACTAAAATAGAACTAAGAAGAGAGAAGAATGTTCATACCATGGTGGGTTGTCTCCCACCTAGCACTTTTAGTTATTGTTGTTAAGTTGGACATTGGATGAGCTCCCTGTCATGGTGGCTTATGCTTGAACTCGTCCAGGAATCTCCACCAATGTTTGTACTTCTAGTAACCTCCGGGGTCCCAAACTAGACGCATCAAGTCTTCAAGCAAGTTGAAGTAAGTGACAAGGCCCCAAAAATGTTGATTGCTGGAATGGATTCCGGGGTCCCAAACCTTGCTTTTGCACCCGTCTTCTTGTTGATCATCATAGTTCCAACTGGGTGGCAAGCAATTAGAATTCTCATAGAGACATCCAAACAACCTTCTAGACCCATTCAATTGAGAATTATACCAACCCTTGCAATCAGGCCTTGAGCTTCCAACCATAACGAACCTAGGATGGTGTTGCCAACCACTAACCATCTCCCTTTTACTCTTAATGCCACAAAGAGCTCTAAGTTGACCATCTGTCTCAAGTAGACAATATTCAAGTGGGAAAGTAAAGGTCAAGGATAAGAATTTTACCCACTTGAATGTTGTATTGGATGATAATGGCTTTGGGAGAGGTGTTTCTAATGATCTTGCAAGCTCCACTCCCTTGTGCTCTTCTTTGAATTCTTCCACCTCCTTGCAAGCCTCTTCAACTTCAATCTCTTCCTCTTGGTAGTTTTCTTCTAATTCAATCTCTGCTTTATTGCTTACCAAGGGCATGGGAGGCTGTGCTTCTTCTTCTTTAGTCTCCATGTCAAGTCCAACAGAAGAGGATTCAATTGTAGATAAGGATTCATCAATGATTGAATCTATCTCATGATCAACCTCCTCCAAGTCTTCAACCATGATATGCCTTGGAGGTTGTACACACTCCTGAAGATCAAATTCAAACATCTTGGAAGGAGGCTCTATGACTTGACTTTTCCATGGAGGTTCCGCATCTCCTAAGTCTTCAACCACTTCCTCTTTTTCAGCCGTTACGGTTTCCGCCACTTGTTCCAATACAAAGGTATGTTCCTCATTGTCCATTGGAGTTTCTAGTGTCTCCTTCATGCTACGCTCTTTTATTGATTCTCCACATGTAGCCATGGGAGCACTTTGAGTGTCAAAATGCCGAGAGGCTAAATTACCTACTGCTCGCTCCAATTGATGAACGGCTGCTTGAAATTGATCCAGTGTCTCCTTGAGACGATCCTTTTACTCTTGTTCCGCTTGGATTTTATAAGTAGGGTCATAAGGCTCTTGGATTGATGGATATGGACATGGTGTATATGGAGGTGGTGGTTCTTGGGAGTAATTGGGTTGGAATTGGGGTGGCTCTATATATGGTTCATATGGCTCATAGGTGATTGGTATGGTGGATGATGGTAAGAGTCATATGAAGGTGAATGGTGAAAAGGGGCTTGTGAGTAGAGTCGTTCATAGCTATGTTGAGGAGGGAGTTCATAGACGTGTTGTGGTGGGTATTGAGTGTCACGAAAAGGTCCACCATAACCATTGTCTTGGAATGCATCATGGAATGGTTGTTGCTTGTAGTACATTAGAGAGGGTTGTTGCCAAAATGGTTGATCAAATCCTTGTGGCTCCTCCCATCTTTGATTGTTCTAACCATGGTGCATGTTGGCATTATAATCTCCTCTTCCTGTAACATAGTTATAACCACGCTCGTAGCCAGAGGGGTAAGAAGTCATAGTAGAAAAGGGAAAACAAAAACTAATAAAAAGAAGCAACTAGGTCCTAAAACTAACAAAAACTATCAAACAAACAAAAAGAAAATATTTACAATAACCAATAATAAGGCACACATTTGCAATTCCTCGGCAACGGCCCCATTTTGACCAACGGATTTTTGCTAGTAAAAATTTTCACAAAAGTAATCACGTTGTAAGTATAGTTTCTAAACTAACAATAATCCCTCCGTACAAAAATTTGTTTGTCACTAAAGCAAAACCAATAAAAATTAATAACCAAAGTATTTAAACCTCGGGTCGTCTCTCAAGGAATTGCAGGGAGGTGTGTTATTATTGGTTATGAGAAAAGTATCTTTTTGGGTTTTTGAAAAGTTTGAACAAGGAATGTAAACGACAAGGAAGTAAACTAATTATCATGAAAACCCTTGCAAGGTATAAGAACTGGACGTCCTATCCTAGTTATCCTTATCAATTGTGATGAGAATTGGCTTTTGCTCCAACTTGGTCAACCTCTAACTATGAAGGTATGTTAAGTGGATAAATCAATTTGATTCCTCAGGTCCTAGTCAATTCCTAAGAAAAGACTAGAGTTAGGGGAATTCAAATCAATAAGCAAAGAATTCCAATTTTCAATCAACAAGAAGTTTGATAACTCAAGTGTCTCCAATTACTCAGCACAAGCTAAGAATGTAAAAAGCTAAATTAAAATCATAAATATGAAATACCTCAAATTACATTAAATAGAGAAATCAAATTAAACATGAGAATTCATAAACCAAGTAGCAACATCAGATAATCAACAAGGGAAAATCAATAAACTAGAGTACTAGAAGAATTAAAAGTAGAAGAGAAATCCTAATCATAAAACCTAAGAGAGAGAAAAGAGCCTCTCTCTCTCTAGAACCTACATCTAAACCTAAAAATTGTGTGAATGAGAAGTGAATGATGAATAGATTGATTCCCCCACTCTGTAGCCTCTAATTTGTGTTTTCTGGACCAAAAACTGGGTCAAAAACAGCCCAGAAATCACCCTCAGTGATTTTTGCAGTGATAGTACGTCGTGTATGTCGCGCGTACGCGCCAGGTGTGCGTGCGCACCGATGGACTTTTGGCCAATGTGTGCGTGCGCGTGCTTTGCGCATGCGCATCCTTAAACGCCAGGTCAACTATGGCAAATTATATATCATTGCGAAGCCCCGAATGTTAGCTTTCCAACACAATTAGAACTGCCTCATTTGGACCTCTATAGCTCAAGTTATGATCAATTGAGTGCGAGAGGTGAGGGTTGACAGCCTTGCAAAGTATTAATTCCTAAAAATTAAGACCAAAGAGAGGATTAAACATAGCTAAAATTTTTTTAGCTCAAGTTATGATCGATTGAGTACGAAGAAGTCAGGGCTGACAGCCTTGCAGTTCTTTCAATTTCTTGTATTCCTTCCACTTTTGCATGCTTCCTTTCCATCCTCTAAGCCATTCCTGCCCTGTAATCTCTGAAAACACTTAACACCCATATCAAGGCATCGAATGGTAATAAGAGAGGATTAAACATAGCTAAATTAAGACCAAAGAAAGATGTTTTCAATCATAGCACAAAATCAGGAAGGAAAATGTAAAACATGTGAATTCAATGAATAAGTGTGAGATTAGTGGATAAAATCACTCAATTAAGCACAAGATGTACCACGAAATAGTGCTGCATCAGTCGGTTTGACATGAATTCTAGTGAACCGAATCCCTGGCTGGTCCAATTGATCAATATGACCGGATAAAGAACAGAATCGAAGAGAATCGGGTTGAACCATCTGGTTTTGATAAAAACTGGAGAACCGGCGATTTTTGTTCACCCAGCCGATTCAAAAACTTTTTTTAAAAAAAATTATTTGTCAAAACGACGTCGTTTTGGATTTTCAGAAAAAAAATATGAAACACTCAAACCCATTACTCAATACCCCCATCCCCGTTCCCCCAACCCTAATACCCTAAACGGCTAAATGATAATCCTCTCCCCTCACCTCACCTGACCGCAACACTGCCGGTCTGTGTCGTCTTCTTCGTCTTACCTCACCTCACCCTATCGCAACACCATAGTCTCAACTCTCAAGTCTTTGACGACGTCACCTCACCTCACCGCAGCTCCTTCGTCTTCTTCGGTGCTTCTCCTGGCTCTGCTTCGATATTGCTGTCGTTGCACCGTTTCCGTCAGCTACTCCCTCGGACAGGTTGGTTGTCTCCGTCATCTGCGTCCTCTGCTCTCTCGGACAGGTTGATGTTTTTCTATTTGTTGAAATTTCTGGCTTATTCTACTTGAATCTGTTTATTCTACTTGTTGAAAATATGAATCTATTTGTTGAATTTTTTATATCTTTTGAGTTTATTGAATGTTTTAGTATGAAACTGTTTAGGTTAAAGTCTTGTTAAATCTGCTTGAATCTATTTGTTGAAATTTTTGGCTTGTTCTACTTGAATCTGCTTGTTGAAATTATGGATCTGCTTGTTGAAATAGGTGATGTTAAATTTCTTGAATTGTTGAAGTTTTGATGTGTTTTTTCTGATTATTAGTGTTTATAGTTATTTTTGTTGATGTTGCTGTGAATTTAAAGTTGCTGAATAGGGAATAGGGAATAGGGAATTTAGGGTTTCTGTTGCTTTATACTTTTGCTATTCCATATTGTTTTAGAATGGCTTCAGCGAATATACCATTAGAAATATAAAATCTAACACTACCAAATGCAAGGAAATAACAAGAACAAGGCAATTAAACAATAAAGGAACATAAAACATAAATTGCATTAATTGAAATCAAAGAGAACAAAACTGCATGAACATAAAAATGACTAAAGTAAGAAATTAAAAAAAGGAACTAAAAGAGTAAAGATGTAGCAACAAGAAATTGAAAGGAAGAGTAGATGAAAACAAGAATTAAAATCTAGATCTAAGAAGAGATTTGAATCTAATCTAATCCTAATTCTGGAGAGAAGAGAGAGCTTCTCTCTCTAGAATTCTATCCTAAAACATGGTAAAAACACAAATATGACTACTTGGTTCATTCCCTTTCAATCCTTGGGTTCAATAGCATCAGAAATGAGTTGGATTGGGCCCAAAATGAGCTAGAAATCGCTGGTCACATTTTTCCCAAAAATGGCCCACGCTGATCTGCAATGCGTGTGTGTGGATCGATGTGTACGCATCCCCAAACATAAAACAACTATAAAAAATTTTATATCATTTTGAAGCTCAAGATGTTAGCTTTCCAACGCAAATAGAACCATCTCATTTGGACCTCTGTAGCTCAAGTTATGACCAATTAAGTACGAAGAGGTCAATATTGACAGCTTTGCAATTCCTTCTTTTCTTCATGAGTTCCCCTACTTTTGCATGCTTTTTCTTCATTCCTTCAACCCAATGTTTGCCTTCTAAACCTGAAATCACTTAACAAACATATCAAGGCATCGAATGGAATTAAAGGTGAATTGAAATTAACCAATTAAGGGCCTAAAAAGCATATTTTCACACTTAAGCACAAATAGGAGAAAATTACAAAACCATACTATTTCATTGAATAAATGTGAGAAAAGTTGATAAAATCCACTAAATTAAGCACAAAATGTACCATGAAATAGTAGTGCATCAAATCTCCCCACACTTAAACCAAGCATGTCCTCATGCTCAGAATAAAGAAGGACAAGAAAATGGGCTATGAACATTTATTCAATGCAAAGAAACTATATAAACCTATCTACATGCATGCAACTAATGCAAGGTGATTCCACTTACTTGGTTAAAAGTAAATCAATTTTTCAAGAACGCATATGAACAAATAGCGCTAAGGTCATATGACGATTCATGAATCCCACCAATTCAAATATAAAAAATGAAGTTCAAATAGACTTACAAGAAGAAAGGTCATGAAAGCCGGGAACAAGGAATTGAGCATCGAACCCTCACCGAAAGTGTATCCGCTCTAGTCGCTCTAGTGTATAGGGTTGATCCCTCAATTCTCTTCTAATCATGCTTTCCAAGATTTATTTTTCATCTAACAATCAACATTTATTCAATGCATGCATACATTTATCATGAGGACTTATTCATAGGTTGTAATCGGGTTAGGGTAAAGGTAAGGATGCATATGGTCAAGTGAGCTTGAAATTTGAATCTTTGATTAACCTAAGCTCTCACCAACACATATAACAACCTATACAATTCTAATATAATGCCTAGCTATCCTTTCTTTTGATATGTATTTTTCTTTATTTTGTATATATATTTTTTTCTTTTTGCAATAAAGTATATACAAACATATCAATGCATATAGTTTAAACATAATTAATACATGAGTACGTACCCAATTCCCATGATTTTCAATGAAAATACAAAACACCCTTTTACCTCAACCAATGTCCCAAGTTTCCCCACACTTAAATGATACACACACTCACTAGTCTAAGCTAATCAAAGTTCCAAATAAAGGACATTTATTGTTTTTCGCTTTAAGGCTTATAATGTGCTAATATTAAGAACAAAGTGGGTTAATCATAGGTTCAAAATTGGCTAACAATGGTTGATGAAACATAAGTATCAAACAAGAAAGAGTGGATCATGAAAAACATTAAAAGTTCATGTCAATGCACAAAGGATGCAAGAGTCATCAAAGATTAAGCATTGACCTAAAAATTTCATCACCCAATAGTATCAAACAAGTCAAGAAGCACCAATATAATCCAAAAAATTCTCAACAATTGAGTAAGAAAATTCAACACTATTATTAAAATAAGAAACTTAGAAAAGAAAATAAGAGCAAGCTATAAAAACAAAATTAAAATGTAATGAATAAAAGTATGCAAATGCAATTTTTTTGAAGAGAAGAAGAAGAAGAAAGTAAGAAAGGAAGAAGAGAGAAGAAGAAAGGTGGAAAGAAAGAAGAAGCAAAGAAGAAAGAAGAAGAAAGGAGAAAGGAGAAAAACAGGGTGCAATCCATGCCTAAGCGTCACCCACGCTTAAGCATGGATTGCAGTAGGGACAATCCACGTGTAAGTGTCGCCCATGCTTATGCGTGGATTGCAGTAAGGGCAATCGACACGTAAGCGTCGCCCACGCTTACGCGTGGGTGCACTGGCACAAAGTAGGCATAAAGTGGGCACAACTCTCTGGTTTTTGTACCAGAGATTCCCATATGGCAATCCACGCATAAGCATGGCCCACGCTTAAGCGTGGATTGACACTTTTTTTAGTTTTTTTTCTTTTTAGAAGCATAAAACAAAATTTAACACTCTCCTAACCTATAAACATTCTAAATCACCCAAAATTCAAATTTAACAAAAATCTTTAAGTTTTTGAAAAATTTTCACAGACAAAACAAACAAAACTTGCACTACAAGCAAAATGTAATTCAAAAATAACTATTCTAATCAAAACAAGAATCTAGCAATTAACCTAGCAATCAAAGCAAAAAATGCTAAAGTATGGAAATAAGAAAACTACCTAACAATGGCAACCCAATTCATTCATTAATATATCTACAAGAGAATGGAAAGAGTTTACCATGGTGGGGTGTCTCCCACCTAGCACTTTTATTTATTGTCCTTAAGTTGGACTTATGGGGAACTTCTCATCAAGGTGGCTTGTGCTTGTATACATCATTGAACATCCACCAATGCTTGGACTTCCAATAAGCTCCATCATTCAAGATTAATAGCTCGAAGTTTTGATGGAGTTCTTCAGAAACCATGAGCTCCCAAAGTTGATCCTCCTCTTGTAATCCAGGATTCCATACTTTGTTTTCACACCTATCTTCATGTTGATTATCATTACTCCACTTGGGTGGTAAGCAAGATGAATTCTCAATGAAGCCTCCAAACAACTTCCTAGACCCATTCAATGTAGCATGACTCCAACCATGGAACCTACGACTTGAGGGTTCAACCTTAATGAGCCTAACCGCATTTTGCCAATCACTACACAACTCTCCCTTACTCTTCAATCCACACAAAGCTCTAAGTTGACCATCTCTTTCAATCAAATCATATTCAAGTGGAAAAGTAAAGATTAGAGATAAGGATCTTACCCACTTGAATACTGTGTTGGATGGTGACTTAGGAAAGGATGGTCCCAATGATCTTGCAAGTGCGACTCCCTTGTGCTCTTCTTTGACTACCTCCACTTCTTGGCAAGCTTCTTCAATGTCAATTCCTTGTTCACCAACTTCTTCTATACATTCCTCAATGCACAAGTCATATGTTGGAGATTGTGCACTAGTCTCCTCAACATCAATTTCACAACACAATGAGGAAGGTTCAACAATCTCACATAGCACATTAGTTGGTGTGGAATTAACTTCAACAATAGGACTTATTGCTTGCTCAACTTCTTCCAGTTTTTCATATTCCATAATATGTGTAGGAGGTTACATATTATCCTTCTCAACATCAATTTCAAGATCAATGGAAGAATGTTCAAAAACTTCCACAAAATCATCAACAACATTGCTTCGTGTGGAAGTGTTCTCAAGCTTAAAATCCACCTTTTGTTCAACTTCACCTAGGTCTTCAACCACTTCTTCTTCTTCTTCAACAATCTCCATTCTTTTCATTTGTTGCAAAACACATTCCATTTCCTTGTCCTCATGTTGAGATTCTAGAATCTCCTTCATGCTCCTCTCTTCGGTTGATTTTTCACATTTATCCATGGAAACGTTTTGCTTGTGGCATGAGTCCCATGAGTCTAACTTTTGACAGATGGTTGTTTGAAGTCGATCCATTGCTTCCTTGAGGCGATCCATTGGCTCTTGTTCCACTTGGCTATCATAAGTAGGATCATATTGCTCTTGGATTGACGGTGATGAGCGAATTTTATATCAGTAAAGAATTCACAAATAAGTTCGCGTTGTAAGTATAGTTTCTAAACCAACAGAGAATCCTTTTGTGCAAAAGTTTTGGTTGTCAAAAGTAACAAACCCAGTAAAATTTATAAACCGAAGTATTCAAACCTCGGGTCGTCTTCTCAAGGAATTGCAGGGAGATGTGTTTTATTATTGGTTATGGAAAACTGTATTTTTGGGTTTTTGAAAGGTTTGAACAAGAGAAATAAATTGCAGGAATTAATAAATCAATAGCTAAGAAAACTCTTGGCAAGGTATGAACATTAGAAGTCCTATCCTAGTCATCCTTATCAATTGTGATGAGAATTGCTCGTTGCCCCCACTTAGTCAACCTCTAACTATGAAGGTAAGTCAAGTGGATAAATCAATATGAATCCTCAAGTCCTAGTCAATTCCCAAAGAAAGACTAGAGTTAGTGGAATTCAAGTCAATTAGCAACTTTCAATTATCAATCAACAAAAGAGTTTGATAACTCAAGAGTCTCTAATTTCTCAACCAAAGCCAAGAATATAGAAAGCTAAATAAAAATCATATATCTAAAATACCTCAAATTGCATTAATAAAAGAAATCAAATCTAACATGGAAAAGTTCATAAATTAAATTGGGAAAATAAATAAAAGGAACATTGAACCTGGAAATTGAGAAGTAGAAATCCTAATCCTAAAAGAAATCCTAAATCCTAAACCCTAAGAGAGAGGAGAAAGCCTCTCTCTCTAAAAACTACATCTAAACCTAAAATTATGTATATGAGAAGTTGTATCTGTATGTCTTGAGTCTCTGCATGTTCCCTGTCTTTATTTTGTGTTTCTGGGCCAAAAACTGGGTCAAAACGTGGCCCAAAATCGCCCTTAGCGATTTCTGTTAATTCTGCATATCGTGCTTGTCACGCGTATGCGTCGGTCACGCGTACGCGTCGTTTGACGATTTTCCTTTCCACGCGTGCATGTCAGACACACGCTCATGTCGTTTGCGCGAACTCCAATTTACACGTACGCGTCAAGCACACGCACGCGTCGCTGTGATTTTGTCTAAATCGCGCGCACGCGTCAGCCATGTGTGCGCATCGCTATTCACTGGTTGTCTCCTTCATTTCTTGTGCTCCTTCCCTTTTTGCAAGCTTCCTCTCTATTCTCTAAGCCATTCCTACCCTATGAAGCCTGAAACACTTAACACACGGATCACGGTATCGAATGGTATAAAGGAGAATTAAAATACACAATAAAAAGATCTCTAGGAAGCAAGTTTTCAACCATAGAACAACTTTGGGAAGGAATTGTAATATCATGCTAATCATATGAATAAGCGGGTGAAAAGCTGATAAAAACCACTCAATTTAGCACAATATAAACCATAAAATAGTGGTTTATCAACCTCCCCACACTTAAACATTAGTATGTCCTCATGCTAAGCTCAAGGAGATAAAATAAATGAGTAGGAAAAAGCAAGACTCATTCAATGCACCCTATGAACGTGAATGCAACTATATGCTAAGACGTTTCTATCTACTTGGTTAAAAGCAAACAAGTTCTCCAAGACAAATACAAACCAAATTCCACTAATTCAAATCGTACAATAAAAAAACAAGTAAACTTGTAAGAAGATAGCTCATGAAAGCAAGGAACATAGAATTAAGCATTGAACCCTCACTGATAATGTATATGTACTCCAGTCACTCTAGTGTATAGGGTAATCACTCTATCCTTCTCTAATCATGCTTTCTAAATTTTGTTCTTCTCCTAACCAGTCAACAAATATTTAGCATACCAATGCAAACATCATGAGGTCTTTTCAGGGTTGTAATGGGGCTGAGGTAAAGGTAAGGATACATGTATGGCCAAGTGAGCTATAATATGAATATTTGACTAACCTAAGCTCTTACCTAACACACACATATACTTTATGCAATTCTAAAATCACACTTAGCTACCCATAATTTCCACTTTTGTATCACATACTCATGTACCAAATTTTTTATATTTCTTTACTTTTATCACATGTGCATTGATCTTTCTATTAAAGCTTAACATTGGGGTATTTTTATCCCCTTATTTATTTACTTATTTATTGAATATTTTTGGATTTTTTTATAATCTGAAAAATAAACGTAACTTATCAATGCACATGGATTTTCCATTATTTTTCTATTTTCGTTTTTCATGAGTAGGTTCCCGAATTTCCAATATTCAAATAAATTAGAAACATGATACATTCTCTTATTAACCCATGTTTCCACAGTTTTCCCACACTTAGTTGATGCACAATCTCTATCTTAAGCTGACCAAAGATTCAATTGGGGTATTTAATTATTTTTCTGCTTAAGGCTAGTGATGTAGTTATAGAACAGAAGGGGTTTAAAAAGCTCAAAGTGGCTAACAAGGGTGACATAAAAGGGTAGGCTTATTTGGGATAAGTGAGCAAAAACAAGTAATGGCCTCAATCATATGCAAGCATGTAAATACACTAAATAATGGACATATAGAATGGAACAAAGCAAAGATTGTAATCATAGGGAAAAAAACACACACGAATAAAAATCATGGTTAAATAATGTAACCATATAATTAAGCTCAAAATCTCACGGGTTGTGTGTTCTTAACTCAAAAACCATGTTCCAATTTACAGTCTTCAAACAAGTTTAACACAAAAGTTTTAATTTAAATTAGTGAAAATTTTTAAAAATAGGGTCTTAAAAAGAAACTTATTATTTTTTAACCAAGTAGTACTTAAATGCAAATAATCAACTACACATGCAATCTATTATGCAATGCAACAATGAACTAATAAAGAAAATAAGACATTGGTGTTGAGAAGAGAATAACTAACCCATGGAGATCGGTATTGACCTCCCCACACTTAAAGATTTCTCCGTCCTCGGTGCATGCTAAGATGTACAAGTGGATGGGTGGTTCCAACTGACGCTTTTCTCCGAGGATTGTGTAGATGGACTTGTTTGTCTTCCTATTTAGACGTCTTCCAGTTCTCTTCCCGGTGGCCATCCTGAAAGAAGAGAAAAGGGAAGAAAAGTAACCCAAAAACAAAGATAGGAAACAAATAAAATATGGTTGGATTAATGCCAAATAGTGAGGGTCTCAAGTACATGGTAGCTACAACATGCAATTGAGAAAATAATAGAAGCAAACGTCATATCAGTAGTGCAAACATTGCAACAAAGAGGAAGATTGTGGGTAGTGAAAGACAGTGCAAGTTCATGTCAATGCAAAAGAAATACAGGTGTCATAAAAGATTGATATTGACAGAAAGATAATATCACCCAACATTGGAAAATAAGTCACTAAGCACCAAAATAATACCAGAAAAGATATAACAGTTGAATATGAACAAGTAACACCAATGGAAAAATAATAAATTTAGAAAAGAAAATATAAACATGCATAAAGTTAAAATGCAATGAATAAAAATATGCAAACAAAATAAGTAAAATAGAATAAAATATAATAAGTAAGTAAGAAAAGAGGAAGGAAAAATTAGGATTGGGGAAGAAAAGATAGGAATTCTGGCGCTGATATGGATAAACTGTGTGTCGCATGCGACGCGGACGCGTGGATCACGCATTCGCGTGAGTTGCGATATTTTCAAGTGACGCGGACGCGTTGGTCATGCGGACGCGTGACTTGATTTGTGCTAGTGGCGCGAGAGCAGTCTCGCGTTCCCGCAACTTTCTGTTTCGTTTGCACATTGCCAAAAATTAGGGTGACGCGCACGCGTGGATGGCCTTACTTCCAAATTGACATAGACGCATGAGGTACGCATTTGCGCGATGGGGCTTTGTGCTTCTAGCACCATTCCAGCCCCACTCCATCCTAACTCTCTGCCATGCACCCATTTACGTCGATTTCGCGGGGTCACGCGTACGCGGGGGTGACGCGCACGCGTGGATGGCTGGATTTGCAAACGACGTGGACGCGTCAGGGACGCGTTCGCGTGCATGTGTTGGTGCCATGCAGAATGCAATGCTGATATGGATGTTATGAATAATTCTAGGTTCAATAGAATAGAATAAAATAAAATAAAACTTAAAAACAAATAAAACGAAATAAAAATTGATGAGCGGTTGTGGTGGAAAAGGAAATTCATCTTGTGGTTGAAAATTTTCATACATTGGAGGTGATTCATCTTGGTAATAGTATGGAGAAAGTGGTTCTTGGAGGTATTGAGGTTGGAATTGTTGTGGTTCTAAGTGTAGTTCATATGGCTCAAAAGTTGGTTGGTATGGTGGATATGGATTAGGGTTATATGGAGGTGTATGTTTGGTGAAAAGGGGCTTGTGAGTATAGTTGAGGGCTATATTGAGGGTATGGCTCATAGGCATATGGTGGTGGTTGTTGGTAATCACAAGGAGGTCCACCATAGCTATTAGATTGATATGCATTAGGGGTTGGATTATACCTATGAGAAACCGGAGGAGGTTATTGCCAAGAAGGTCGATCAATCCCTTGAGGCTCCTCCCATCTTTGATTGTTCCACCCTTGATGCACATCCTCATTGAAGCTTCCATTCCCTACAACATAATTGTAACCACACTCATAGCCAAAGTGACGAGAATTCATAGTGACAAGAGAAAACAAAGATAAAAACTAATAAGAAATAAAGAAAACAAACTCTTAACTACTAACAAACCAAGAAATAACCAAAAAAGCAAGATATTCACAATATGAACATATCCACAATAGCCAATAACATAACACCATTGCAATTCCCCGGCAACGGCGCCATTTTGATGAGCGGATTTTTTATTGGTATAGAATTTCACAAATAAATTCTCGTTGCAAGTATAGTTTCTAAACCAACAAAGAATCCTCTCATGCAAAAATTTGGTTGTCACAAGTAACAAACCCCAATGAAAATAACCGAAGTATTTAAACCTCGGGTCGTCTCTCTAGGAACTACAATGAAGTGCTTTATTATTGGCTATGAAGGATTTTTTTGGGGTTTTTTTGTAATACGGAACAAGAAATGTAAATAGCAAGAGAAACAAGCTAACAACTAAGAAAGCTCTTGGCAAGGAATGAGAACTAGAAGTCCTATCCTCATTATCATCATCAATTGTGACAAGAATTGTCCATTGCTCTCACTTAGTTAACCTCTAACTATGAAGGAAAGTTAAGTGGATATAGTCAACTTGAGTCCACAAGTCCTAGTCAAATCATAGTGAAAAACTAGCTTTAGTGGCATTCAAGTCAACAAGCAACTTCTAATTATAAATCAACAAAAGAGTTTGATAACTCAAGAGTTTCCAAGTACTCAACACAAGCCAAGTGGAAAAAAATCTACACTAAAACCCAACCAAGCATTTTATTAAACACTTGGAAGGCATAAAGGAAAGCATAATAAAATGACAAGAAATATAAAATCTAACACTACCAAATACAAGGAAATAACAAGAACAGGGCAATTAAACAATAAAGGAACATAAAACATTAATTGCATTAATTGAAATCAAAGAGAACAAAAGTGCACGAACATAAAAATGACTAAAATAAGAAATTAACAAAAGAAACTAAAAGAGTAAAGATGTAGCAACAAGAAATTTGAATCTAGATTTAAAACAAGAATCTAGATAAAAACAAGAATTAAAATCTAGATTTAAAAAGAGATTTGAATCTAATCCGAATTCTAGAGAGAGAAGAGAGCTTCTCTCTCTAGAATTCTATCCTAATACATGTTAAAAAGTCAACTATGACTACTTGGTTCATTTCCATTCAATCTTTGGGTTCAATAGCATCAGAAATGAGTTGGATTGGGCACAAAATGAGCTAGAAATAGCTGGCCAATTTTCCCCAAAAATGGCCCACGCTGATCTGTGACGCATGCACGTGGATTGACATGTACGTGTCATCAAAGGCAAGGCAACTATGAAAAATTTTATATCATTCTGAAGCCCTAGATGTTAGCTTTCCAACGCAACTAGAACCGTCTCATTTGGACCTTTGTAGCTCAAGTTATGACCAATTAAGTACGAAGAGGTCAAGATTGACAGCTTTGCAATTCCTTCTTTTCTTCATGAGTTCTCCCACTTTTGCATGCTTTTTTTTCATTCCTTCAACCCAATCTTTGCCTTCTAAACCTGAAATCACTTAACAAACATATCAAGGCATCGAATGGAATTAAAGGTGAATTAAAATTAACCAATTAAGGGCCTAAAAAGCATGTTTTCACACTTAAGCACAAATAGGAGAAAATTACAAAATCATGCTATTTCATTGAATAAATGTGAGAAAAGTTGATAAAATCTACTAAATTAAACACAAAATATTCCACGAATAGTGGTGCATCACCGCTTTGTCTGGTAATCAGACCGAATTCTTGGCGGCAATCACCGTTGGTGTAGTAGCTACTAACCAAGCTATGGAGAGAATGAACGGAAATGGTAATGGATCTGGAGGAAACTCAGCTGAAGGAGGTCTGATGACATTGGCAAACTTTCTGAAAGGTAATCCCCCTATCTTTAAAGGGTCGACTAATCCAACGAATACTGACAACTAGTTTAGAGCAATAGAGAGAGCACTACAAGTGCAGCACGTACCTATGGGTCAATTGGTAGAGCTTGCTGCTTATTAGCTGGTTGGAGAAGCTCAACATTAGTGGCAAGGCACTTATCATCTTCTATAGTAAGTAAATGGAAATGAGGCAATCACTTGGGAGATTTTTAAAGAAGAATTTTATAAGAACTACTTCTCGAATTCAGTGAGACAAGCTAAGGAGTTGGAACTACTTCAATTGAGGCAAGGATCTATTATTGTGGCTGCGCATATGAGTAAGTTTGAGAAGTTGTGCCATTTTTTAAGAGTTTATCAGGGTGCTCCTGAAGGATATGAGGAATGGAAGTGTATGAAGTACCAAGATGGTTTAAGAGACAACATCATGTAAGCTGTAGCACCTCTTGAGGTTAAGAGTTTTGTGGAGTTGGTGAACAAGAGTCACATGGTAGAAGATTGTTCTGGGAATGTGAAAGCAAGTACTAGCCGTGGTGGTTACCACAACTGAGGAGGAGGTGCAAGATCCTTTGCTCTAGGGGTCGAAACTTCAAGAGAGGAAGATATGCTCAACAACCTCAATGTGGCTTATGCGTGAGCATCATTTGTATCTTTTCTATGTTATTTATATAGTTTTTCTGTTAATTTGTTAGATATTTTAGTGGATTAGCCCCCATTGGATACTACTTTAAGTTTTGTGACTTTTGATTGATTTCAGATAATACTCTGGTAAAGAATTGGTGAAAACAACATTAAGAAGCAAAAGAAAACCCAGCGTACACATCATCCATGCGTACGCATCACTGGAGCGAAAAGGGGATCGTGCATAGGCATGAGTTATGCGTACAAACAACTACAAGAGCTTAATTGGATCAATTCTTCACTAGGTGCCTGGGGATTAACTGTGACTAACAACTACCAGTTGATTAGTTGCCTAGATTAGACTTTTTTCTTTATTCCAATTTTTGTTTAGTTGCTATTTTATTTTATTTTACTTTGTTTTAGTTTAGTCCAATTTATTGTTATTCCTTTTTAATTTTCATTTATTCTAGTTTATTTTCTTTTAAAATTTTTACCCCTTTTTCTCAATTTATTTTAGTTCTTTTTCTTCCATTTTTCGAGTACTTCACTGGGATTCTCTTTACTATGACATTGAGAATCGCACTTTTCCTTGTTCTAGTTGTTTATGCAGAGGAACAAGGATAAACAGCTAAAATCAGAATTCAATAAACTAAACTAACTTATCCTAACCACCTAAAATCTACTAAACAACAAATTAATCTAATTAATTAACTACTTAAATCAAACTAACTAAATAAAATTGAACTTAACTAAACAGAAATTAAAAGGGATTTTAATCAAGAACCTAAAGGAATGGGGTGTGATGTGGTGGGAATAAGAGCAGCAAATGGGGCAGTTGGAGGCGGCGGTGGTCTTTCCAGCGGCGGTAGAGTAGGGCAGCAGTGGCGGCGAAGGTGGTTGGAACAGCAGCGGTGGCAGGGGTTAGAGAGAGACTGGGAGGTAAGAGGGTAGAAAGAGAGAGGAAGGTTAGAGAGAGAAGAGGAATTCAAAATGAAGGGGAAGGGTTCCCAGTTCCAATTTAGGGCACTATTATCATCTGATTTACCGGCGGATGTTTCCAACAGTAATGCAGTTCGAATCACCAAAACGCGGCATTTCCATTAAATATGGCTTCCGTCGGATTAGTCCACTAGTAAACCCGACACTGCAGTTGGCTTCTATTTCTCGTGATTTCCCGCCAACATTTACCGATAGTTTTACTGTCGGAAGCACTATCCACTGGTAATTTTTTGACTTGACAAATTTCTCATCAAATTCGATGCTAAATTCGACGGTAAGCGCCGCTGCTAAATCTGACGGTTCTCAGCTTTTTTTTGTAGTGCAATCAAATACTAAATTGACCAAATATATAGGTAGTTGATAATCAATTCAAAATTTTTGAATTTTCAAAAGTACTAATTTGTTAAGTCCTAAAGTAGTTTCTAAAATTTGTGTCGTGTGCCAAAATCATTTCTAAGATTCCAATTACATCAATTACGTCTCTAAAATTGACAAAAGTGCACCACGATAGTCTCTGACCAATTTATAGCATGATGATATGACTTAATGACGTGGACTGTTAGTGACACGTGTCACATCATAGATTGTCCAAGTATAATGCTATGATGACGGGTCAATTATTGACATATGGCATGCTAACGTGGACGATTTTGTCATGTCATCCGTTATATCATCATTATAGATGCACCAATTTAGTCTCTGAACTTGCACTATGTGATTTATTTTAGTCCCTAAAATTAAATTTCATATACCAAATTAATTTCTTCACTAGTTTTTTTCTATAAATTCAAAATTCTCAATATCTTTAAATACATTAATTTTAATTCTATTTTTTCACATGTTGTTTAAATACAAGTAGTTTTGATAAATATTTTTAATATTTTAATTTTAATTATATAATTTATTTACATAATAATTATACTGATAACTATGCATCGTGGACTAACATTTCATCTAATAAGGAAAGAAACCATACACTTACTTTAAATATGATCATCAACTCAGATGACCAAGTCATTATCTCTTCCTATAAATACCGTATCCCAACAAACTCAAGTATACATAAACTAGCTAAAATTCTTGTTGGCTTCGACATCAGAGTTTCTTGTAGGTACTTCTACTCATCGCTTTGGAGCTGACATGAAGGCACTTTAAGTACTCTCACTGCCATCTACGATTCTATCGTCTAACTCATTTACACACAATCGGTTTCAGGTACACCTTCTAACGATGATTATATTATTTAATAAAAGAATTATATGACAGATTAAAAAACATATTTTTAAGTCCAAAAATCCTGATTCACAATTTCTTGTTAAAAACACGCGTGTTTTTGGACGGAAAAAAAAAAGTGTCTAATCAATCATATAATTTTTTTATAATAACATACTTATATTTACAATATTTATTAATGTCAAATTATTGTAGAAAAATTATATAATTAAAACTAAAATCTTAAGAATATTTTGTAAAAGCACTTGTATTTAAGCGACATGTGAAAAAACAGAATTGAAATTAGTGCAATTAAAGATATAGAGAATTTATTAAAAAAATAGAAAAAACAAGTGAAAGAACTAGTTTGGTGTACAAATTTAATTTTAAGGACTAAAATGAATTAATTAATGTAAAGTCAGGGACTAATTTGGTGCATCTACAATGATAACATAGCGTATAACACGTAGACAAATAATGTTGCGACACGTGGCATAAACTAACAAGTGAACAAATAATATTGTGACACGTGACACAACCGTCCATGTCAGCATGCCACGTGTCACTAGTCGTGTAACATCCTCACTATCAGAATGTCACACTTTCAGCTGTGCCACTCTAATAGCTTGGATATTACGACGACTCTAAACATATTTAATACTAAAATAGGAGCCTGTTTAAAACTTAAAACCGCATAACCTTTCAAAAACACTTTTTCATTGAAAACATATACATATATATACATACAGACCAGATACAATACTTTAAAAATATATATATACATTACAATATCTTACAAACACATATCCCAAATTCCTATCCCTCTTACGAAATTGGTAAAGATAAAAGACGAGGGAAAAATATAACATCCAAAACAATACAAAATATCGTATAACAAAACCAGAAATAAAGTCTTCACAACCTCTTCGTCCATGTTCTGAAAAAGGAAAAACCTATAGAGGAGTGAGAACAACGTCCTCGCTAGTTCTCACTATAGGGTTACAGAATTGCTATAATAAGATACGTAAAATAAAACTATTTTTAAAATACACTGATCATTGATCATCTAATGTGTCTTTTCAAAAATCAAAGGTTCACTTTCAAAAATCTATGAATCCCTTTTAAAGAGAACTTGGTTAACTCCTTCAAATCCAAAACCTTTTTCCTTTCTTGTAAAATCTTAAAAATTTTCCTAGACAGTATGAATGACCAACCTATTCCAAGTATAGATTCATTAAGTCTATGCTGAACCAGTTTGATTTCTCAGTAATATCCACAATCAATCAGGCTCGAATTCTTATCTCATTAATCATTCTTGACCCACTTACTTTCAAATAACAAATGTATTAAAGAACCACTATTTCTCAAATCAATTTTCTTTCTCAACAAAGTCACTTTTTTCAACATCTTTCTAAAACTCCCAAACGACTTCAAAATCATGCCAAATTCAAAATCTCTTCTAAACTACTCAAAATTATTCATTTTCGAGCCATTCGCTCAATCACTTTAAAATCAAAAGTTATTAATTAAAATCCAGAGCAAGGTCTCGAGACTTTAGGGGAAAAATAACTGACCTCATTTCCATAAATTCAGTAAAGATTCTTAAAAATCATTGTTTCCTTAATTTGAGTTATTCAAAGGAAGTTTCAAAACCAAATCATGTGAATTAAAAATTTCAAACCAAGTTAAAATCCAAAATCAATCTCAATTTCATTCTTGAAACCAATTCTTTCAACCTTTTCCAAAAACATCACAAAACGACATCATTCAATCAAAGTCCATTTTCTTATAAATTCATTAAAGTTCCTCTGAACGAATTCCTTAAGTCCAATTCAAAACATAAACCCTTTTTATAGATAAAATCGACTTTAGGACATAATACTTTTCTTAAGTGATATAAAATTGTAAAGTAATTCTTTTTCTGAATAAATTGAACTCAAGACATACATTTTTCTCAATTAAATTAAATTCAAAATATACTATTTTCTTAATAAATCAAGTAATATGATTTCTCAATTTCAAACTTTCTAAATAACATTTCAAACAAAGTTTCAGATTTTATAGAAAATTCGACAGCAACTTCCCTAAATCTTGGACTTTGCCACCCTTTTTAGGTCTCAACCAAACCAATCTTCAATCCTTTCTAACGGGTTCAAAACCGAATCAGTTTCCAATAAAACAAAATTCAGACTTTCAAGTATTAAAATTATTTCAAAATCAAACCAATCAGAAGACTCCAATTTAATAAAATCAGACAATATTCCAATCAAACAGACAATTATCTTCATCCAAGAAAAATCAGACAATTCATAAGATTTACATAATAACTAGAAATGCATTTCACACATCATATCAATATATAACAATTCTAATTTAAAATAAATTAGTTTCTAGGAAAAGCCCCTACCTCTACAAGTCGAAATCATGAACTAAACGCATCAACCGAACTCTTTTCTTTCAGCTCAAAACCAACGGCAACCGCAAACTTAGCCCCTAATCACTTTTACAGCAATCACAAAAACTTAAAAGTGACATGCAATGCTTAGAACACGACCCTACGTTACTAGAACCTCAGAGTTTATAACCAAACATAACAGAATACTAACTTGGGATTTTCGGAACAGAAATACTTACTGTGACCTAAAAAGGAATCATCGGCAGTCGCTGAACCGGTTTGGCGACAGCCCTGGCAACCATCTCAAGCGACAATGGCGATCAGAACTCCGGCGATGGCGATTGTAACGAACATGCAGTGATGATAAATCTTCCAGAAACTTAAAAGGAACGAAAACCAAACCCAAAACCCTTACCGGCAGTGGTCATCGGCGACGGCAGTGGCATTTCTCAGTGGCAGAAACTCAACCACCCATCAGGCCATCACCAGCGGCGGTGACGAAGTGTGCGATGGTAGCGGCTAGCTTTTCGCTGCTCGATGGTGATAGAAATGGGGAGGACGAACGGCGGCGGCGCAAGCAGTAGGATGCGGTGGCGGCCTCCCTCCAGCGGTGACTCCCTCACGAGGCAATGCTCTTCCTCCCTCCTCCTCTCTCCTTCCTTCCCGTTCACCCTTCTTCCCTCTGATTTTGGCGTGCGTGTGTATTGGGAATGGGGGATGGCAGCTAGGGTTTCAATTAGGAAAAGGAAAAAATTGTGGTTTAATTAGGGTTAGGATTTGTGTATGGAATTTAGGATTTTGGGGTTTAATTTGAAACTAACTGAATCCTTAAAATTATTCTAAAATATTATTTGTTGTATCAAAATACTATTTAGTTTGAAATCAAATATTCTAATTGAAATTATAAGATAATAAGATTAATTTTCTTTATCTTTAAAACATAAAGTATTAAATGATATAAATATAAATTATCTAAAATAAAATCATATAAAATTCTTATTAATTTATAACTACCAACTTATATTTTAAATATAAAAAATAACTCAATAATTACAAAATTAGATAAAATTCTAAATTAAATAGTCAAATCTCATTATTTTTGAATTTTTAAAACTTTAAATCATAAACAAAAAATAATCTATAATTAATTAAAATTGTCTTTAATTATCTTAAATAAAATAATTTCTAAAATTAAAACTGTAAATAAATATATAATTTAAAATTGTTCATAATAAGATTTGTTAAAAGTTTTAGATCTTACAAGTCAATCTATCATTTTATCATTACATGTGATCAAATTATAAAATAATACTATCACTATCAATCTACATCATCAAATTATGTCAACCGGAAACCGAAAAAACCGGAACCGGTTACCTAGCCGGTCCAGATAACCTCAAAAACTGAATGGCAAAGAACCGGCTAAAAAACCGGTCGAACCGGCGGTTTACCGGCGAACCGGAAGAACTGGCCAATTTTTTGGCAGTTCAGTGGTTTAAAAATTCAAAAGCAAAACGACGTCGTTTTGGCTATTTTTTAAAAAAAAAAACTGGCGGAAGACCTAACCCTAATTTGCTAATCACTCGACACTCACTCACTCAGCAACACCTAAGCTCCCAGCACCCAGCCTCCCCTTTCTCCCCCCTCACCCACCATTCACCAAGGCCAGCAGCGCCACCGCCCACCAAGCTCCAGAGACCAGATTCCAGAACGCTCCTCAGTCGCCACCCAGCAGCGCTCCTCAGTCGCCACTCGCCACCCACGCCACCCCACCTCGTTATCTCATCTCTGAGAATCAGAAACCTTACCCTAACCTAACCCCAGCCACCAGCCCGCCATCACAATCCCCCATGGCCGAACTCTTCTTCTCCGGTAGATGGTGCTTTCGCCGCCGGCGGGAATCGTGGGTGCCTTCGCACTCTTCTCATCGCCAATCTCTTCTCATCTTTCCTCTTCTCGTCACCATCGCACAAAGGAATCGTTGACCCCGTGGCATAACCGTCATGAAGGTTTCCCGGTCGATCGTCATCTCTTCAAGCGCGCTCCCTCTCTCTCACTCACTCTCTCTGTGTCTGAGCTTCGAGCTCTCTATCGCTCTCTGTTAGTTATATGATCTTCACTTCTCAGTTGCAATTTGTATTCTCGGAAATTAAGTAAAGTAAATTTACTTTTGATTTACTATCAAAGTGATAGTACTATCTGATTAGTGGGACTGATTATTAATAAAACATACTATTTTACAGAATGTCAGTAGAGAAATAAGGAAGATGTTGACTGAAAGGGCCTCCCATTTCAATATTGCACTGGATGATGTGTCAATCACAAGCTTGACATTTGGTAAGGAATTTACAGCCGCAATTGAAGCCAAGCAGGTTGCTGCTCAAGAAGCTGAGAGGGCTAAGTTTGTGGTAGAAAAAGCTGAACAGGACAAAAGAAGTGCTGTTATTAGAGCACAGGTAAAATAGTTGGCGCAATCTTATGTTGGGACTGTTCTTACTTAGTATAATAGTTGGATTCGATGCTTTAGTATTTATGAATTGCCAGTTATTATACGGCTATAGCAAACCATAGATAGTCTGAATATCATAAAAACTAAACAACTGAGAAGTAGTCCTTTTCAACTTGATTCTGTAGTACATTTAACAGCTTATTTTATTTTTTCTTTAAACATGGAGAAGCCAAGAGTGCACAATTGATTGGTCAAGCTATTGCCAATAATCCTGCATTTATCACCTTGAGGAAAATTGAAGCTGCAAGGGAAATCGCTCATACAATTTCAAACTCTGCTAACAAGGTTTACTTGAATTCAGATGACCTCTTTATAGCAACATAGTATTTGACTATTTGTCGATAATTCATTGTTGAGCTGGGATAACAGGTCAAATCAGTTCATAATAAGTATAAATATTTGGCTCAACTAGTCCTTAAATGCTTGCTTCTGAGTGAAGCACGGAATTGTTGAAACCCTGGCTCTCTTTATTGTATGCTTGTGTTCAATTTTCATGTCACATTCAACCTTCTAGGGTTGAAGGTGAAAAGCCTTATGGTAGACTAACAGTCTTCTTGTGAAGCATGAGTCAAAAACAGTGTCAATGCGCTTCTATATATATGAATCAGTGTATTTCAAAGTTTTGCATATGGTAATAATATACCTTTGTTTTGAATAGTATCATTCAATCTATTTATACTTTACAGCCATAATTTAAGTGTTGCTAGATGATATGTATACAAGCCATGCCAATTTAAATTCTTTTGGATTTTAGTATCACTATATTCCTCTTCCTTAATGATCTATGAAATTGTTTAGTTATAAACTTTGATATTTAAAGTTGTTTGTGAACCTCTAATATTAAGTTATGGATAATTTATTATGTGAAATTTTAAATTTTATTAAGTTAGAAATTATTGAATTTATATATTTAAAATTATTTTTAGGTTTTTTAATAATTTTATTTAATATTTAATTAAACCGATTAAATCCCAGTTGAACCCCAGTTGAACTAATAAACCATTGAACTAATGACCTCACCGGTTTATTGACCGATCCGGTTCTCGCAACCTTGATATTATTAATAAAAAATGAATTAAAAAATAATGTGATACACCTTTACAGTTCTCAAAAATATAATTAGTGCAATAACTAAAATTTTAAAGACGATTTTAATGTACCCAACCAATTTAAAAAATTACTTTGGTCTTAACTCACGCTTTGTGTTTGGATGAGAGACGAGGAACCGACAAAAATATTTACTCTATAATTTATGGTGAAGTAAAATTTAAAAGAGTGATCCACACATCTGAATCCAATTAGTAATAATTAGCTGCTAAAGTGTTACGGAGAATTGTCTGAAAAATTAGGTGTAGAAATAATATTGATGAGTGGGGGTGAATAAGCTGATTATGATTTGAAATTGGTATACGTGCCAGAATAAGCGTAAGAAAAGCATGACATAAATTATGGCAATGGCAGGAAACGAGGGTAAAGGGTAACATAGCAACGTGGACGCAAAGCCAAAGCCAAAGCCAAAGGGTAAAGCAAAATTAACAAGGATGCTATCTATGTTTTGAAAACGTTTCAATAGTTCGTATAATTTCATTATTACATCTTTTATATATTAAATTTATAATTGAACTTTTTAATGAATAAAAAATTTTAATTAGATTTTCATTAATAATTGCTGCTAGAAAAAGAATATTATATTTATTCACTTTTATGTTTGGACTTATCACAAGAAAATTATATAAGAAATGTGGGGT
>NC_029772.3:30811201-30840392 GCF_000817695.3 Arachis duranensis | reverse complement strand
ATTGCATTATGATTATTATTTTTAATTTCTATTAAAATATATTAAAATAATTAATTAATTTTATATAATCATAAAAAAACATAATTAAAAATTTACACAAACAATACTTTTTTAAAAATGGAATCATATAATAATTAAAAATATTTTATTTCAATATATATTACAACTTTATTTTTGAAATATATAATAGCTAGTAATGAGATTGGTCTAATTTGCTGATAGTCCATATTTATAGGGAGCAAGAGCCCATGAAGTTGAATTGGTTTCAGTTTTATAATTCAAAGAGGAGGAAACAATTTCCGAGTGAAGACATAATCAAAGGCTCATGTTGGAATATAATTTTGTGGAATTTTCTTGCATGATGTGTGCATGTATTTTTTTTATATTATTATTTATTAGGTATGTTTAATCTTAACCATTTAACTAATTTAACGACTATAATGATTGATAAATGATGATTGATTTAAGATCAAATGAATTATATGTCTTATTGCATTTTTGTTATCTGAGATACGAGATTTCCTGGGTAGATGCAGTGGCTTACCACCACTTGCTCTAGGTTGACACTCGATACTCTGTTGACCCTAAGTCGTAAGATGTGGCCAGGCACTTTAACTCCCTGGAAATTCCCCTAATGAGATGTTAATCGAATAATTGTGATTATATGCATAGACTCTTGGGGATGCACACACGAAGGGACTGTCCAGGGCTAGCTATGGACATGTCGGGTTTGGCTACATAACTGATAGATGAGACTCATCAACCATAGGGCAGGCATACATCATGTGCATTTGTCTATTTTGATTGAATGTGCATTACTTGGGTGTGCCTATTTGATTAGCTATGCCTACTTGCTATATATTCTACCTGCTGGAATTGCATTTTATACGTGCTTTCTTTGTCTGTGTTGTATGTCTATGCAACTGAGAGATTCCTTGTCTGGCGGAGGAGGGACGAGGGTAGTTACACCAGTGTTTTGGAGGGTTGGAAAAGGAAAGGGTGAATTTTTGAATTAAGGATAGATTCGGAACTAGAGAACCATAGATAGTTTGCCTAAATTCTGGTTTAGCTTATTCCTTTAAGTTTTATTTTGAGTGTCGGAGTTCTAGAATTTCCTCTGGCTTTTCCGGGACCTTATACATTATGTACGTTGGCACCTTTACCATGCTAATAATCCCGGTTCTTATTCCATACATATATTGTTTATTTTCAGATGCAGGTCGAGAGGCACCTCGCTAAGCATCTAGAGTTCCTAAGCAAGCGAAGTTGGACCTTGGGATATTATCTTGTTGTATATATATATACTTTTTATATTAGAAATACATACATAAGAATTTAATGAATAAATTTATAATTATTTTTGCTCAAAAACACAAAACATTATGATACAGTATTATTTTATAATTAATAATAATAATTTTATTTAATTTTTTTGGACAAAAAACTGTTATATCTGACGAAAAAAATGTTGGAGATTGATTTGTACATTAATTTTTTTTGGAAATTAAGATGTCTGCTTTTAAAATTCTTGAGGATTGATCTGGATAATTATTCTATCGAAAAATGAATTAAAGACTGATTTATCTGTCGGAATAAAACCTTAAAGATGTTTTTGTGTATTAATTTTTTTTAAAAACAAAAATATCTATTTTTAAAATATTTAAAGATTAATTTGTGTAATTACTCTAAAAAACATGAAAGACCAGCATAATGTTTTATGTTCTCTGTATTTCTGTATTTTCTCTCTCAGTATGTGAGTAAGGACCATATAACTATAATCGGCTAATTTTTTTTATATTGGTTAAATATGTGTGTAATACATTGTTATTAAAAGATTAGGTGTTTTTTTAATATGGTGTTTTATTCAAATCGGATGGTCCGATTTGTTTAAAGAAAAAATTGAACTACAAATTGGAGGGTCCGATTTGTTTGAAAAAAAAAACTACAAATCGCATGGTCCGTTTTGTATTTTGTATTTTTTTATTTTTTAAAATAAAAATCGGACGGTCTGATTTTAACATTAATTTTTTTTTATTTTCGAAATCACAAATCGGACTGTCCGATTTGTGATTGTTTGAAAAAAAAATAAAACAAATTAGTACCTCCGATTTGTAACTCCCATAACAAAATTAAATACTCCTCTTCTCACATCATTAAGAGATACACTCTTCTCTTTTTCATACGAAAAAGAAAAAGGGACTATAATCCCCTCCTCCATCTTCATGCATTTTATTTTTATACTTCTATTTTAAGATAGTTGTGGTTTTGACTTTCTTAATATTCATGAAAAAACCAAATATATTTAGAAATATTAATTTGTATATATATAGAAAAGTCAAAGTAATAATTATTTTAAAATAAATCAAATAATAATATTAGTTGAGTCTAACCATATAATTTTAACCAATTAAATTGTCCCCTCCCACACCATTCCACTGACATACATTTAAATAAAATTAATTGATTGATAGATATTGTTATGATAGTTTAATTTTGATATTTTAATTATGTAAAAAAAGAGCTTTGACTTAATCAATTAATTAATTTTATTTGATTTAATAATAAATAAATTAAATCCGACCATATTAAAATTAAATTTTTACTAAAAATGAAAATATGTATATATAAAATATAAAAAATAATTGAAAACGAAATTATTGGAACACATACATCATGATGCATTATTTTCTATTTATGTTTCTTAGTTGCATGGCCCACTGCCATGTCATCTCACATCATGTGTTGTAGTTAGTGCACGGTTTTCCCACCAATGCAATATAAATTGGTACATATGCTTGGTCAATTTTACTTTGGTTTCAACTCTCTGATTTGATTCGCAAATCCACCTTTCATCAGAATCAATATCTGATCAGCTTTTTGAATTCCTGGCACTACACTGTAGTTTTTGTGTTGTCAGAAACCTAAATTATTCAAAGTCTTGCATTGTATTAATTACCTCACTATGTGTCATGGCCAATTAATGTCAAGGGTTGATTTTTCATTTGTCACCATAACTAACAAAAGACTCAAAAAAAGAAACAAAGCATGCGTTAATGGACGTAACGTAGAAAATGATCGAAGGAAAGAAAGAAATGTTAGAAACAGACAAGGAGAATTTTTGTTATTGCATTGATATGAAAGTAGTGCTAGAAGCTTCAAGAGTCCCTATCAGATTAGAAAGATGTTGCTTATATACAAGTTAGAGACACTCTTCACATATTGTATGTAACTAGCTAACTTTTATATATTTTACCTAACTAACTACAACTATATGTATAGGCCGGTAACACTACTCCCCCTTAAGTTGTCATGATATGAGTGATGTGCCTAGATAAAATCAATAACCGGGAGTTTCAAATTTGAAAGTCATGAAAATACCCAGGTGAATTTGCTGTGATCAACAACAATTGTTAAAAAGTATTTGCATCTCTTAGAAGATGAGATGTTGGGCGGATCCTAAATAATATATATTGAATCAAAGATTGAAATGGATTTTGAAGTGCTTATTGGAAAAGGTTTTGTCTTATGCTTAGCAAAGTGACACGATTGAAATTGCTAAATTGAAGGAACTTATTAAAGGGTATATGGCCAAGCCTAAAGTACCCAAGTGTAGTGGCATCAGTCATTCAAGACGAGACTATATGCGTTGCAATGTGCAAAGCTTTTTCATCTAGGTTCGAAGGGAGCCTTTTCTTTAGTTCATACAAGCCTTCATTGAGTTCAACTGCTTCAATCTTCCTCATTGTATGGAAGTTTGGAATCTCACAACTAAACTTATTAAAGGTGAATTGACAATTAATTGACGCAATGAGAGCTGAAACAGATATGAGATTAAGAGCAAATTCCGATAAGGAAAAGTCTAGGGGGCCAGCAACTTTGATGTTTTTTGGCCAGCACTTAACCATCAAAATAAAAGTGAGTGATCTCCCACCATTAGATGTAATCTCACACCATTAAAAACACTAATGATGACCAATTGATGGTTACAAAACACCAAAATTGTTGTTCCCCTAGCATTCCTCTTCGGATAAATTATAAGACATTAGAAAGGGTTAGACTATTAGAAAATTTGACAACACCAGATGTTGATGCAGTGAGAATACTTTTATTAGGCAATTAAACCCGAATTAGTTTAATGTAGACATATGAATGAAATACATGAAGACAAAAGGTGAAATGCACTGTTGCACCTGTATCTATGATCTAGAATGCAGAATTTTGTGGTGAAAAAAATTGACATTATCATTAAGGTGCCTTCATTTGTGAGTTTTTTATCTGTGTCATGAGCAATGTGGTTGATATTGTGCAAGTTAGTAAATCTTGGTTTTGCTCTAAGGTGAACGATATGCTTGGATCATCTTTCTCATCATCGTCCGTTCGTGCAGTGATGCTATTAGTGGATTGAATCATCCGGTGTTTGAAATGGGGACGGAGACCATATTTCTTGTAGCAAGCATGTTTATCCACAATAAGAACATTTCTTGGGTTGTGACCTGCCTCTAAAGGGTTTGCCCCCTTTCTCTTCTCCCATCTCATCCTCAACCTCTTTCGTATGCAGGTTGAGTGTATCCGTTGTGTTTGTCAAGTAACTCAGTTCCAAGAATTTGCCTTTTTGTTGCAAAAGCAAAGAAAATGATGTGTTGATAGATGGAAGTGGCTTCATCATCATAATATTACTCGATGAGGCCACGAAAAAACCTTACCACAAAAGTGTCTTGTCTGGCAACAAATGTGTTTCAATTTGGTGAAGTAAGAGGTGATTGAGACATTGCCCTGTCCTGTGGAGAAGAGCTCTTCATCAAGTATCACACTGTTTGCTATTTTGGGACTCAACGATATCGTAATCCAAGAAGGCACAAGAGTGTTGCACTAATCCCAAGCATTGAACGTTGGATCGCTCTCCAGAGGCTTGGGCAAAGATCCAACAATGAACGCGACCTTATTATTCAATTTTAATGTTAGCCACATCAATCTTCACCAAGAATTATAATTCTTGTTATCCAAAAGAACGGGATTGAAGGATCCATAATCGGATTCATGGAGCTTCGAGCACTAGCTTCTTAAATTGTGTCCATGGAGGCAAATTCTGAATCAGATGCGCAGCAAAATGATCAATGCATAGATCATCTTTCTTCTCTAGAACTCAGGATCGGAACTCATCATCTTGTGCATGGAATCAGATGGCAAAGATAATGACATTCTCATCAGCTCTATTATGTGAGTTGAAAAAAAGAGAAGAAAGAAATAGGTGAGAAGATGAGATCACAGGAAGAAGAAATAAGAGATTATAGAGCATTGCAATTCGAAAAGAAGAAGCAAAATTCTTCTTTTGGTTTGAAGTCAACAAAATTGGTTAGAGGTTACAAGTGATACAAGTGGAGCATGATGAAATTTTAACAAAATTTAGGAATATTATAGAACTTAAGCTTGGTCTAGAATCAAGTTTAATGCAAATGGTTCTTCTCAAATTAGAAGACTCGTGAAACTACTTGCAAGTTGTCTAACTTGTATGGTCAAAATTTGCTACTTGAAAATAGGTTCGATTAGTTGTAATCTTTGACTTAGTCAAAGAATGAGTTGTTACATAAGTAGATATTTATCAACTTATTATACAACTTGATAAAGATGAATGTAAATGAAGATTCTATTATACATACTTGTGCACAACTTGATCAACTTGTAAACTAAATGCATCTCCATAAAATACTATATATAGGGATTAAGGCATTTGCTAATGAATGCCATGTTTTACATAGAATTAGTGAGTGAAACTTGGAGAGAAAAATAGCAAGGTCTCTCATATGTATAATCCCTTTGTATGAATTTTCATAATACGTAAGAGAGTATTATAGACTTCTCTATGTATTGTGAGAGATTGTAATTTCATCACTTTATCATAATTATTTTTACTATTGTCTATATTCTTTTTCAGTTCCATCTATTTCTCGTTCACAAATTTTAGTTGTGTTATTCCGTCCTTATTAACTCTGGTACCTAACAGTGGTATCAGAGCTTTAGATTCTTAATCTTTCGCTGGAAAAGGGCATGTTGGTGTCAAAACCATGACAACAAATTTAAGATCGAGAAATTCAATGGGAATAACTTTTCCATCTGGAAACTGAAGACCAAGGCAATTTTGACAAAGGAAAATTGCTTAGAAGCAATAGAAGGCAGTCCTACTGGCACTCCTGATGATAGGTGGAAAGAGATAGAGGGGAATGTCGTAAATTGGCTATGACAGATTCAGTATTATCAAGCATCTCGGAGAAAGAGACAGCAAAGGAGATTTAGGAGGCACTCACTAAGTTGTACGAGGCAAAGTCATTGCACAATAGGATATTCATGAAAAGGAGATTCTATACTCTTCGTATGAGTGAATCTACATCGGTGACGGATCACATCAACAATCTTAATACTGTATTTTCACAACTGACAACCATGGAGTGTCAAATTGTAGAAAATGAACATGCTGAACTTCTTCTCCAAAGTTTACCAAAATCGTATGATCAACTTATCATCAACATCACAAATAACAATATTGCTGATCAACTTCGATTTGATGATGTTGCTGCTGCTATTCTTGAAGAAGAAAGTAGGCGCAAAAATAAAGATGATCGAATAGAAAGTTCTAAGCAAGCAGAACCTTTGTCGGTGATAAGAGGTAGGCAACGAAACGTGGCTCTAGTAGGAGTCAAAATCTTGGTAGATCAAGGTCTCGAAAGAAGAACCTTACTTGTTACAATTGTGGCAAGAAATGGCACTTGAAAAAAGATTGTTGGTTCAACAAGAAGAGCACAGAGAAAACTGCTAATGCAACAACCTCACATGGTTGTGTTGCAAACACCTCTAATGATGGAGATGTCTTGTACATCGAAGCTGCTATTGGTCATGAAGACAATAAATCACTAGCTGATATCTGGCTATTGGATTATGCAGCAATACATCACATGACTCCACAACACAAGTGATTTAGCACTTATGAACCTGTTTCAAAAGGGTTTATACTCATAGGAGATGATTATGCCTTAGAAATAATGGGAATCGGTACCATTAAAATTAAGATTTTTCATAGTTCCATCCATACAATTCAAGGTGTTAGAAATGTGAATGGCTTGAGAAAAAATGTTATCCGTTGGGATGTTGGATTCTCAATAGTACAAGATTAATATTGAAAATGGATCATTGAAGGTGACTAATGGTGCTCGTGTGATCATGAAGGCAAAACGGCTAACAACTAATCCTTATTTGCTTTCTGGAGATACAATTCGAGACGTAGAAGCATCAATTGCATCTGCAGACCAAGAAGACACAACGATATTGTGGCATCGCAAATTAGGCCATATGTTAGAATGTGGTCTACAGGTTCTTGCAGAACGTAATCTCCTTCCAGGGTTAAAAATGGTGAATCTACCTTTCTGTGAGCACTGTGTGATAAGCAAGTAGCATAGATTAAAGTTTGAAAGATCAACCGTTAGAAGCATGCACATACTAGACTTGATTCATTCTGATGTGTGGGAATCACTAGCATTATCACTAGGCGGAGCAAAATATTTTGTTTTCTTCATAGATGATTACTCACGAAGAGTGTGGGTATTCCCCATCAAGAAAAAGTCAGATGTGTTTCCAGTATTCGAGGAGTTTAAAGCACAAATAGTGCTTGAAATTGGGAAGAAAATAAAGTGCTTGAGGATAGACAATGGAGGAGAATACACTGATGGTGATTTCATTATATTTTGCAAGTACGAGGATATTCAGAGGCAATTCACAGTTTCATATACACCTCCACAAAATGGTGTTGCAGAACGGATAAATGGAACTCTTCTAGAAAGAACTCAAGCTATGTTGCGAACTATAGGATTAGCCAAGTCTTTCTGGGCAAAAGCAGTCAAAACAGCATGCTACGTGATTAACAGATCGCCGTCAACATCAATTGGGTTGAAAACTTCAATGGAGATGTGGTAAGGTAAGCCACCTGATTATTCTTCTCTCCATATGTTTGGATGTCCTGTTTATGTGATATTCAATACACAAGAAAGAACAAAGCTTGATCCTAAATCAAGAAAGTGTATCTTCTTGGGCTATTTTGACAATGTAAAGGGGGTATTGTTTGTGGGATCCCACTACCCACAAAGTTATTGTCAGTAGAGATGTTATATTTGCTGAAAACGCGTTGCAAAAGGAACAATTAAACAACAAGAGCACTGAAGAAACTACTTCAATATACATGACTGATAAATCTAGAGAAAAAGACTCTTCTGAAGCAGAACATAAGCAAGTTGTACAACAACTAGCTGAATCTCGCAAAACAACACGTGAATTGAGAAAACCATCATGGCATGCCGACTATGTCATGACTTGCCATGATGCATATTGTTTTGTTACTGAAGATGGAGAACCATCAACCTTTTAAGTGGCTATTGAAAGTCCAGATTCTTCTTTATGGATGACAGCCATGCAAGAAGAAATGAAAGCACTACACAAAAATAAGACGTGGAAGCTTGTCCCACTCCCGGACAGAAGGAAAGCAATTGGTAACAAATGGGTTTACAAAATAAAGCGTGACAATCACGTCTAGATAGAAAGTTATCGTGCAAGATTGGCGGTGAAAGGATTTGCTCAGAGAGAAGGTATTGATTTTAATGAAATTTTTTCTCCAGTAGTTAGAATTTCTACAATAAGAGTAGTTCTTGCTATATGTGCTGTGTATGACTTACATCTAGAGCAACTAGATGTAAAGACTACCTTTCTTCATGGTGAACATGAAGAAGAAATATATATACTCCAACTAGAAGGCTTTGAAGAATCAGGAAAAGAAAACTTGGTTTGCAAGTTAACCAAATCTCTGTACGGCTTAAAGTAGGCGCCGAGATGTTGGTACAAGAGATTTGATTCCTTCATTATTAGCCTTGATTACAAGAGACTTTAGTCAGACCATTGTGCTTATTACAAGAGGTCTAGTAATGGTGATTTTATCATTCTGCTATTGTACGTGGATGACATGTTGGTGGTAAGCCCCAACAAAGATCATGTCCAAGAATTAAAGGCTCAGTTGGCTAGGGAGTTCAATATGAAGGATTTGGGACAAGCAAATATGATTTTAGGGATGCAGATTTGCCGAGACAGAAAAGATAGGAAGATTTGACTATCCCAAGAAAATTATTTGAAGAAGGTCTTGCAGTGCTTCAACATGCAAGAGTGTAAGCCAATATCTACCCCACTTCCTGTCAATTTTAAATTATCTTCTGAGATGTTTCCTAGCACTAAAGCAGAGAAGATAAAAATGTCTCGAGTATCGTATGCATCTACAGTGGGAAGCCTTATGTACGCCATGATTCGCACCAGATCAGATATCACTCAATCTGTTGGAATGATAAGCAGATTCATGGCAAATCCAAGAAAAGAGCACTGGAATGCTGTAAAGAGAATCCTGAGATATATCAAAGGAACCTCAAATGTTGCTTTATGTTTGGGAGGATCTGAATTTACTATCAAAGGTTATGTGGACTCTGATCTTGCAGGAAACATTGAGAAAAGAAAATCTACTATGGACTATGTGTTCACACTTGCAAGAGGTGCAGTAAGTTGGTTATCAAAATTACAAACAGTTGAGCATTATCAACTACAGAAGCAGAATATATGGCAGCTACGCAATATTGTAAAGAAGTAATTTGGTTGCAAAGGTTAATGGAAGAACTCGGGCACAATTAGGATATGATTCCAATATTTTGTGACAGTCAGAGTGCCTTGCACATCGCAAGGAATCCAGTCTTTCACTCAAGAATGAAGCACATAGGCGTTCAATATCATTTTGTTTGTGAAGTAGTGGAAGAAGGAAAAGTGGATATGCAGAAAATCCACACCAACGACAATCTTGCAGATATCATGAGAAAACCAATCAATACAAATAAATTTGATTGGTGCAGATCTTCTCTTGGCCTATTAAACATATGAAGCAGCATGAATACACCAAAAAAAATATTTTTGAGTGGGAGATTGTGAAAAGAAGAAGCAAAATTCTTCTTTTGGTTTAAAGTCAACAAAATTGGCTAGAAGTTACAAGTGATACAAGTGGAGCATGATGAAGTTTCAAGAAAATTTAAGAATATTATAGAAATTAAGCATGGTCTAGAATCAAGTATGATACAAATGGTTCTTATCAAATTAGAAGACTCATGAAACTACTTGCAAGTTGTCCAACTTACATGGTCAAAGTTCTAGTCAAAATTTGCTACTTGAAGATAGGTTAAATTAGTTGCAATCTTTAACTTAGTCAAAGAATGAGTTATTACATAGGTTGATATTTATCAACTTACTATACAACTTGATAAAGATGAATGTAAATGAAGACTCTAGTACACACACTTGTGCACAACTTGATCAACTTGTAAACTAAATGCACCTCCACAAAATACTATATATAGGGGTTAAGACATTTGCTAATGAATGCCATGTTTTACATAGAATTAGTGAGTGAAACTTAGAGAGAAAAATAGTAAAGTCTCTCATATGTGTAATCCCTTTGTATGAATTTTCATAACATGTAAGAGAGTATTATAGACTTCTTTATGTATTGTGAGAGATTGTAATTTCATCACTTTGTCATAATTATTTTCGCTATTGTCTATATTCTTGTTCAGTTCCATCTATTTCTTGTTCACAAATTTTAGTTGCATTATTTCATCCTTATTAACTTTGGTACGTAACATGCAAGAGCAATAGCTCACCGCACTATGTAAAAAATGATCAAAGGAAAGAAAGAAATGTTAGAAACAGCGAAGGGAGAGCTTCTTTTATTGCATTAATATGAAAGTAGTGATAGAAGCTTCAAGAGTGATGTTGCTTATATACAAGTTAGAGACACTCTTCACATACTGCATGTAACTAGCTAACTTCTATAGATTTTTCCTAACTAACTACAACTATATGTATAGGCTGGTAACACATAAAGGATGATGGAACCTCCATATTTATTTCTTCGACTAAGAAAGACTTAAGACCTTTTATTTCAACTAAAGTATTGAGTTCGTCAAGATAGCAGGTAATTTGACTTTTCTTTTGAAATTTTTTTATTATAGTTTAACCCACAAAATAAATAAGAAAATCAGCACTCTCATAATTTAGTTACTCAACATCATCCTTATTTCTTCAAGAATTGCCATCAAGATGGAAGACACTATTAGAAAAATTATTTTTAACGATAATTGATTTTGCTTTTGGCAATAATAAAAATAATCTCCAATACATTTACTAACAATTAAACATTAACCGTCTTATATGTTGTCACTAAAAAGTTTTAGTAGCAATCACACAATTACTGGTAAAGGCCTTTTTAATAGCTGTAAAAGATATAATATTACCATTATAACATATAGTATTAACGACAAATATATAATTATTGCAAAAATATAAGTTAATTAAGACACTCTGAAAAGCCTTATCAAGAGATTCTTTAAACTCAGTATAAGAGAGAGGAATTCTTTTGGGACTAAGACTCACTAAAGCAAAAAGGAAGCACAAAGGAAGGAAGAAGCTAGACAAAGAAGATTGTGGCATAATGAGGAAGACACAGAGGTAAAGGAGAATAAGAGTAGAGCTTGAAGAAAACTAAATGGAAGAGCATGGCTAGGAAGAAAGAGGGTGAGAGTGCTCATATCAATAGTGCTAAAAGAAGACCTAGTGGAACTATGATGAGAGTTTTAATAAGTTGTGTTTGGAAGATGACTTGATTAATGCTACAATGGTAGAGGGTGCCAACCCAAAAAGGGCACACAAGGCCACATGAAGATGTTGATGTGAAATTGTCAGCGTTTGAAAAAATTTCTAATAATTCACAACATTAAAAGGGATCCCATTCTCCTGAAATGATAAGACAAAGAATATCACTTCATATGTAGAGCAACAGAGAAGGAAGTGTGGTTATCAATTTGGTTATTGTGTAGCACCCAACGGTAGTGCTAAGTGACTGGCAGTTTGGTGGATGAGGGAGTTAAAATTGAAATTAAATAAATTACAGACTTCTTTATTCACTTCACTATGGAAGTAGCAATTATTTCAGACTTATTGCAGATTTTTGCAAATTATTTTCCTAGTGTGGCTGCAATAAAGCAGCATCAATTTGAAATAATTTTGCACCTTATCTCTAATGCTAGCATAAGATATATAGTTATTGGTGATTTTAAAGCTATTATTGCCCTAACATGAAAACGGGGGAGGGAGAGGAAATTTGCAATCATCTATTGCCCAACATGCGGTTGAGCTAATTGATGTGGGGGTATATTGGGTCTAAATTACTTGGTTGAATCATAGTGATTGAGATAGAGCTATAAAAGATAGGTTAGATAGAAGTCTAGTCTCACGTATTGTTAGAAGAGAAAGGTATTGGCGAGAGAAAGCAGGAATTCATGGCTAAAATGGGGTGATCAAAATATAGGCTTCTTTCATGTCAAGCACTAAATGCAGAACATGCATAATAAATTGTGAAGATTGGAGGATGGTAACGAAGGTTGGTAGTACAAAACGCAAAAAATTGGTGACCAAGGTCAACGTTTCTTTCAAGAATTATTTAAAGAAGGTAACCTAATAAATCTTGAGGATTTATTGGTTATATGGAATCTCAAGTAATTACTGGTATGAATAGAAATCTACCCAAGCCACTTACTGATCCAGAAATCAAAAGGGCAATATTTTCTATTTCAACTGATAGTTTTTTAGCTCGTTTTTTCCAGAACTTTTGAGGTATTATTGGCTGAGATGTTAAAGCTACTATTAGAAGTTTCTTTTTAGGGGGGAGGATGCTTAAAAGTTGCAATCACCAAGAAATATATCTGATCTTGAAAGTTAGCAACGCCTCCTATATGCAACAGATTAGATTGATTTCACTAAGCACTACTTTCTACAAGATAATATCCGAGGTGTTGGTATAGTAAATGCAAACACTAGTTAATAAGTTTATAAGTGAGAATCATAGCTCTTTTATCAGAGGCAGGCTTATTAGTGACATCATCCTGATTACACACGAATGCATGCATTTCCTAAAGAGCAAGAGAGCAGGAGATTGTGAGGATTGATATGAGTAAAGCCTATGATAGGATGGAGTGGTGCTATCTCTGGTTTGTGATGGAGAAATTAGACTTTGGAAGGAGATCGATTAACTAGGTTAAGGAGTCTGTTACTACAGCCTCATATTTTGTTATTATGAAAGTACACCCAATGGGTTTCTTTAAACCCGACAAAAGACTTCATCACTACAAGAGAAATGCTGAATACCGTTGAATTTACCGTCGGATTTAGCGTTGCACATTAGTGTCACCTTTACCGATAAATTTATTGACAGTTTTGGTATGGAATTTGTCAGGTCAAATCATTATAGGCAGATTTCCATTTCTGATGGTAAATTCGCTGGTAATAATTGGAGAAAAAATTGAAAAAATAGGCGCTAAATTTAGTGTGGGATATTCTGGCCGATTTTTGTATTAGTAAACCCAATTCGTGGGACGCTATGTTTTCATGAGTACCGTTGAAATTACCAGCAGATTCGTCAAATAAATTTGCCGGTAATTAGTTTATTGTAAGATTTACCGGCAGATTAAATCTAATGGTATAAAATGAGCCCTTAAATTCGAAGTGCGAACCCTCTCCCCTTCATTCTGAATCCTCGTTGCCGCCTCCTGTCGTTGCCTCCTCTCACCCTCACCGAAACCAGCCCGTTCCTCCTTGTCCCTCTATCAGCCGTGACTCTTTCTCTACTCCGTCTCTGTTTGTGTCTCGCTGTTGCCATCGCTATCCAGCACCGTCGCGGTACTCCACTAGTAGCGGCTGTCTCTGCCACTACATCTCCCTCCCTTGAGTTCTTTTTCCTTTGTTCGAAGATCAGGTTCCATGGTCACTCTTTTTCTTTGTTTAACTTAATTTAGGATTTAGTTATATGTTAATTTGTTGTTAGTAAGTGAAATTGGTTATCATTGATTATTGAATGGAATGTTAATTAGGGTGGAGACTTCATTTTAGCGTTGACCATTGAAGATAAATTGATACGGAAAAAATTATTTCTCCGCAATAACTACCGGCAAGTGCACCGGGTCGTATCAAGTAATAAAACTCACAAAAGAGTGAGGTCGATCCCACGATGATTAACGGATTAAGCAATCAATGGTTGATTAATTAGCCTAGTTAGACGGTTCATATTGGAGTGAGAATCAAACAAGAAATTTAAATGACATAAAAATAAAGGGAAAGTAATAAAGTGCAAGAAAGTAAATGGCAAGAAAAGTAAAGTGCTGGAATATAAAAGAGAAATAAAGTACGGAAATGCACAAAAGAAAAGTACCAAAAAGTAAATAACTAAAAAGAAAGAAATAAAAGCATTGGGATCAAGAGATATTGAATTCTCTAGATCAAGTTCATTCTCATCTCTTCCTCAATCAATGCATTCATTGATCTCCTTGGCAATCTTAAGTGATCGGATCCCAATTCCTTGGCAACCCAATCTCTCTAAGCTTGAACAATTGCCCAATTCCTTGATTTAATTGCTCATGGGAAGATATGAAGTTTGGTCACTGATTATACCACACACCTTCATAGATCAAGGTATTGGTAGGATTACATGTCACTATATCCATCCAACCCACAACCTAATCCAATGTAAGAAAGATTTCAAGCATGATTTTGTGATTTCTCTTCCAAGCCTATCACAGAACCCAAGTACATTCAATTTCTTTCCCAAGACAATTGAATGTTTGAATGAAGAACGAAATCTTTCATGCAAGATCAAGAGAAAAGAAAGAAGAAGAAGAATGAAAACTACAATTGATCTATTAAACAACAATAGAGCTCTCTAACCCAAATGCGAAGAGTTAGTTTTAGTTCATTGCTCTGTTAGAAAAGAAAGAAAGTACAGAAAAAATAAAGATGAAAATTAAGAACTCAAAACTGGAATTGAAAATTCAAAGTTCATAATTGAAAATTACAAACTAAAACTGAACTGCTACTACGAAGGAAAGAAAAAGAAAATGAAGAAGAGTGTGTGAAGGGTGTGTGTCAGGGGATGTGGGTGCATGATTCTAGACTCCCCTCCAATCTAGAATAATTCCTCCAATCCAGCTAATGCCTTTATATAGGCTTACAAACCAGATGAAAATACAAATTACAAATGAAAAATTTCTAATCTAGATGCTTCTTGTGCCTTGAATTGAGTGATGTTTGATGGGCTCAGGTTGCTTGCGTGATCCAGGGGTGTATTGGGGCCTTTAGTGGTGTTGTAGCGTTAAAAATTGCTCCCAGACCCTTCTTTAGCGTTTTCGTCAACATTGGCATGCGAACGTTCTCTCCAACATTTTCTTGGTCACGCGTACCCATGACCCTTGTTGCTAGCGTTTGAGTTGACGTTGGAGACAAACGTTGTTGCGCCAACGCAATACCCACGCGTGCGTGTGGGCTACACACACGCATGGATTGTCACTTTTTCCCTTCCCACGCATACGCGTGGATTGCCAATTTTGCACGCTCACGAGTACGCGTGGGTGACACGTACGCGTGGCTGCCGATTTTTCCATGCTTCTTGTTGAGCACGTTGGGGGTAACGTTGCCTCACCAACGTTCCCTCCAACATTGCTTCTTCATGTTTTTATATACCAACGTTGGTTTACCACCAACATTCACCAACGTTGCCACCAACGTTCACCAACGTTGCCACCAACGTTGGTTCTTCATCCTTGCTTTTCTCTGCTCCTCTACTTCTCTTTTGTCTATCATCAAACAAATAAGTGTATCAAAGTAATATACAAGATAATCTTTACTATAATAAGTGTGCTAATAATGCTTAAAAATCATAACATCACTTAGTGTGATCTATTTCATCATATTTACCCTGTATATTAACAAAAATTCACTTATGCTTGAGAATTTGTTTCATGCAGAGTTTTTTTCATGTTTTTGCTCCTTTATCAACAGAATTTGTATCAAAATTACACTAAAATCTACTGAAAAAGCATAGAAAAACGGGCCATGATGCCTTGGTATTATAAATCCCCTTGTTAAAGCCTAAATAATAAATAATTAGCATTTTCTATGTGATTATATCAAATATTATTTCAACTATTAATTTTAATTTACTTGCTAATGATACTTGAAGATATAAAACTAATATTATACAAATTATATTAATTATACATTGTACCTAAATCATTATATGTTGTTTGTGCTAGTACTTATTGTGTCTCACAATTTATGCAATGTGATAACTTCTATGAATTAATAAGAACGTAAGGATTAGTTGTGTAAAATCCCTACAATACCCGTATTCCCCCTTTTTTCAAACCAAACCCTAACCCTTTTCTAACACATTTACTCACATGTCACTGTCGCACACACCCTCACTCCCCTCACACCCTCTTCCTCACAGAACATACCCACGAGCTGAGGAAAGAAAGAAAAGAAAGATGGAGATCGAGAGAGTGAGAGAGAGGATAAGAGAAGGAAGAAGATGAGGGAGAGGGTTACCGCACCGGCACCGCGCCTCACCGTCATCCAACTTGCCGTCGCGCCGCCTTGCCGTCGTCGTCGCCAACGATGGATGAGAGAGAGAGGCAAACGTGAAGAGAGAGAGTGAAGCTGTTCACGCGTGCTAGAGGGTCGCCATCGTCGTCCTCATCGCGACCTATCACCGTCACTGGAGCTAGACTCCTTTGTCGCCATTTCTCACCATTTGTGCCACCACCAAAGCCTGGATCGTCGCTGTCTGGGTTGTATGGAGGAAGAAGGGGCTGCTAGGTGTCGCCGCGCCTTGTCTCTGTCGCCGCTGAGCTTCAACTGCCGCTATGCCAAGTCACTGTCGCCATTGTTGAGAGAGAAGAGAGAGCTTGAAGAGAGAGAAACAGGATGTGCGAGAGGAGCCACCGTGAAAAGAGGGTTGTTCCGTCACCGCTGTTGCATCGCCGCTCGGGTGAACCTTAGTTGCTATTGGAGCTGTTGGTGCCGCTGGTGGAACTGAACCGTTTCTGTCACAAACCCAAACTATCGCCAGCTCCACCTTGTCACTGTCCCAATCCAAATTCTGTGCTCATTCGTTTCATTCTACTTCAATCCTCTTCACCTTGGATTCTGGCACTCCGGGTTTGGTATCTTCGGTCTTTTGGGACCAAGTTGTGAGTAGGCGTTACATTTATAATTGTTTGATTGTGCATCTATAATTATTTTGACATATATCTATTATGATCTTTGAATTATACTCACTATATTTGTCTTGAATGGTTTTAAATTGATTAGAATAATTGATTTATTAAAATTGAATAATTCGTTTTTATGAAGTTTATACTTTCGGAACTATACATGAGACCATATATATTTTTGATGAAGTTTTGCATTATTTTAAATTTTTTTTATCTTACTTGAATATCTGTTTTTGAGACCATATATATTTTTGATGAAGTTTTGCATTATTCTAAAATATTTGATTTCATTTGAATATTTATTTTTGAAGCATTGAAGTATTTGTTGGTATTCACTTAGTTTAAAGATTGTGAAATATGTTTGAAATGTCTTATGATTGAAAAAGTATGATTGAAAAAGATTATGTTGAGAAAGTATAATATGATTTGATTTGATTCGATACCTTATATATTTGAAAGATCAAAGATTTGTTGTATTTGAAATTATATGTTTTAAATTAGTTTGGGAGGCTCGTATGGAAAACCATAGTTAACGGTGGTTATGACATTAACTTAGATGCATCTAACTCAGACTCCAGCTAGCAGGGGTGTTGCTAGCCTAACGTGTAGGCAACACGTTAGATCTGTTATTCTATTAGGACACACGAGAGGAAAGGGCTACCCATTGAGGTGGAGCCACTCAAGTTTGGACTTTTGATTTGATTTCTGTATGAGAACTCCTTTATTGATTTACTTATTATTATCAACTATTATTTTCTAATTAAAAATTACTTTAATAATGATGTTTACATGGTCTCATGTCGATTATAGATGTATTGTCAAGTCACTGAATTGCAAAACTCATCCTGTTTTTCTAAAAATATTTTTCAGGAATAAATATTTGGTCATGTGAGCCTTTCTGTTCAAGAGTAATAATCTGCAATGGATACATATTCTTTGTTGAGTTCTTAGACATCATCTGCTCCATATGTCACAAGCAGGATCTAACCATTTTTAATTATTTTAATTTTTGTTAAAAATGTATAACTATTTATTTTGGAACTTATAAAATATTTGAAATTTTCTTATTTAGCTTATATATGAGTTTGTTAGGCTTGCTAGGGGATCATTTTCCCTGAGCGCTAGTCATGGCTCATTTTGGGCCGTGACAATTTGTAATTGAGTATTAATTATGTTAATCTATATGAATGCATAGGAACTATGAAACAATTATAAATAAATATGAAGTAATATATTATGATGTCATTATTGCAAAATAAACCTCATGATGGTTGGATGAACATGTATAACAATTATTTGCTAAAATTTTTTGTTAAGCGACTTCAGCAGATGATGCAGGATGTTCATAAGGGGCACAACCACATTATGATTTGGCTTTGTCCAGATCTTAAGAAGGAACTACACGTTCATTTTAGTACTGATGAGGGGTTCAAGCATTGTTGTCTGACAAACAGAACTAACATGGCTTCGCCGAGGTCGTCAAAGTATACCGGTGGGTTGGCAACTTTCATGAAGACGAAGAGCAGGCTGGTATGTAGTTTATTTTCTAATCTTTGTTAATTATTACTTGAATTAATTGTTACTTGATTTATTTTATTAGTTGGTTTCAAAATGTGTAGTCTAAGTCATTGGATCGTGAGGCGATATTGGCAGAAAACTTAAAATATACCCATACGTTGAAGGCCAACAAGGTGAGATTTGTTAATAAGAAGTCTGCATCTTATTATGTGAGTTTTAAATAATTCCAACTTTGAAATTTAATTAGTTTAAAGTCCATTAACGGTCATCCTAATCACAATGTCTGTTAGATAGGAGGACTACATACAGAGATTAGAGGCTGCGACCCAGCAATCTCAGCAGCCTAATGAGGATGACCCCAATTCCAATGCCTAGTGGTAGATCCTGATAGGGTTTGGCACGAGACGACCTTTGAGTCCTACAAGAATCACGTCTTTGGATTAGGGTCATTCTTCGCCAGAGGCCTCCACATCTCCACATTGGTGGCTTCATCTACCTCTGCCTCTGCCACCAGTCCTGCCAATCCCAAGGAAGTTATTGGCTTGAGGGAGGAGGTGGAGAAGCTCACACAGGAGCTTCACCAACAAGCTCAACATTCTGAGTAGAGGTACAACAAGCTTCTTGCACACGTGGGAGTTATCGTTGCCTTCGCTGGTATTGGAGGCAACAGCGGTGTTGGTACCAGTGATGTGAATTTTCACAAACTACTATTGGCAAGTGCACCGAGTCATATCAAGTAATGCCACAAGAGTGGGTTATCGTATCCACAAGGATTAACAGACTAAGCAAGCAATGGTCAATTGATTAATCTAATCAGACAATCAAAATTTAGGGTTTTAGAATTCCTTAGCATAAAGATAGTGAATAAAAAAAGGCAATAGTAAATGGTTGAGAGAGTAATATGATTAAAAGAGTTAAGGTTTCAGAGATGTTGAACTTCAAGAAGAATGATTTTCACTCTCTACTTTAATCATGCAAGATGTTTCTATGAAAAATCATTAGAAATCAAATCTCAATCCGTTGGTAATTCAATTTCTCTTAACTTGATAAACCACCAGTTCCTTGATTAATTGATTATGAAAAGAGGTGAAGTACGTTCATTGATTTAGAAACCACACAATTCACAAGAGTTAACCCCAATTGATTCGATATCACTTATCAAGTCTAGTTTCAAAACTTTAAGAATTGTGAGAAGGAATCTTCAAGATTAATTCCAAAAACCAAGTTTTTCAATTTGATAATTAGAATTAATTAAGATTAGAACTATTTCGCAATAGATTCAAACCCGTGTGATGAAGAACGAAAAGCTCTTTCTTGAGAAAATATCAATGCATTAATTAAAAGTAGAAAAGCTATTACATTAGTCCATTAGAATCAACAGAGCTCCTAACCTTAACCAAGGAGATTAGTGACTCATGCTAAGCTTCAAAAGCAAAGAAAATATATGCAAAATGGAAAAAAGGCCCCGTCAAAGTTTTTTTCCTAGAGCCTTTTATACTAAACCTCAAACCAAAGTTAAAATTCAAAATCAAACTTCACTAAGACAAAATCAACTCAAATCTTCCACAATTAATCTTCAACTCCCATTGTGATTCAGGTCCAAAGCTCAGTGATTCAATTTTTCAACAATGCAATGTGGGCTTGGGTGATAAATTGATGCTCATGGGTTCTTAGGCCTTGGGCGTGTGGCACGCTCACTCACTGGTGTGATGCATGCCAATCTTTTCAAGCCCCTAAGAAGTAGCCCCTTGGGTATGTGGCACACCCACTCCTTGGCGTGTTGCACACCAACTTTGCCTAATCCTTGGGAGCAACAATCTTAGGTGTATGACACTGATAAACCCCCGTTCTTGAGGAAGCTAAGCACCACTTTAGCATCTTTGGTAGGCAAAGAACTTCACTTTTAAGATGAAATTTTGTGGCATTTTATTCTTTTGGGTTAACTCTCAACTCTTTGGCATTGGTCACAATTCTTCTCAAATTCTCTAGCATATTTGAAAAGTGTGGGCCATTAAAAACTACATTGGAGAACCTTTATTGTAGTCCTTTCTCAACCAAAATGTCAACTGTATTCAGAACCATGGCAATGTCAGAGAACTTCTTTAGTCTCTTCGTCCAAGCTGTATTTCCAGATTATGCCATCCAAACACCTCTTAAACAAGTAAGGATCAGCCCATAAGAAGTACCTAGCATCATGATGTAACTTTTTTTCTTGTTGCTTAGTGAACTCCTTGAAATAATCTTCCTAACCTTATAATTTTCCATGTTTGCGAACCAAGGTTTCATCTGTATTACAAAGAGTTGTTATCAGGGAATCCTTTATTCAAAGGGATTTAAGGAGCTTGAGCTTCCACTAGTTCAAGTTTAGAAAGATGGTCAGCTACTTGATTCTCGAAACCCTCTTGGTCTCTAATTTCAATATCAAATTCCTGAAGGAGAAGTGCCTATTTAATCAACCTTGGTTTAGTATCCTTCTTGGTCAAAAGATACTTAAGAGTAGAGTGATTAGTGTAGACAATTACTTTTAAATTAATTAAATAAGACCAAAACTTATCAAATCCAAAAACCACAGCTAGAAGTTCTTTCTCTGTTGTGGTACAATTCTTTTAGGCATCATTGAGAACACGGACTACATAATATAAGACATGCAATAACTTCTCTTATCTTTGACCCAAAACTACTCCTATTACAAAATCACTTGCATCACACATTAAGTCAAAAGGTGAAGTCTAATTTGGTGGAGCAATAATGGGTACATAGACAAACTTAGCTTTAAAAGTTTCAAGAGCATGCAAGAATTCATGATCAAAGATAAAAGAAACATCAGCAACCAAGAGATTGCTCAAAGGTTTAGTAATTTTCGAAAAGTCCTTTATAAACCTCCTAGAAAATCCAGCATGACCAAGAAAATTCTTTATTGCCTTCACATTCACAGGAGGTGGTAATTTCTCAATTACCTCCACCTTGGCTTTGTCAACTTCTATGCCTTTACTTGAGATGCGGTGCCTAAGAACAATACCTTTATTTACCATAAAATGGCATTTCTCCCAGTTTAAAACAAGGTTTGTTTCTTGATACCTTCTTAAAACTAAAGCTAGATGTTACAAGAAAGCTTCAAAAGAATCACCAAAAACAGAAAAAATCATCCATAAATACCTCAATGAATTTTTCAATCATGTAAAAAAAATCGAAAGCATGCACCTTTGAAAAGTGGTAGGAGCATTACAAACTCTGAAAGGCATGCGACGGTAGGCAAAGATTGGGAGGCAGAAGCTTTAGCTCAAGCCTAGAGAAGTGCTATAATTACTGGATATGTGTTGTTGTCACCAAGGAAAGCATATTTAAGCTTGGGAGGCAGAGGCTTTAGCTCAAGCTTGGGTGCCTCCTCCTTTTTTGCTGGAACATGTGTGGCTTCAAATTCCTTAGGTATTGGGCACTTCCTATTTTTGGCCAAAGTCTTCTTCTTCAACGGGTTCAAAAGAGTTGTTGAGCTCTTCCTCTTCTAGAGTCTCTTGTACTAAGGGGTCGATTAGATCAATCTTCATACACCTTTCAGAATCATTAGAATGTTGCATGGCCTTCAATACATTGAATACAATATGCTCATCATGCACTCTCAATGTCAACTCACCTTTTTGTACATCAATTTAATCTCTTCTAGTGGCAAGGAAAGGTCTTCCCAAGATAATAGAGACATTGATATCTTCCTCCATGTCAAGAATTATAAAATTAGCAGGAAGTATGAAATAGAACGATCTGCAAGTTCTTAACTTCTCCATGTGGGAACTTAATAGAACGATCTGCAAGTTGAAGAGAGATCCTTATGGGCATCACTTCATCAATTTACATCTTCTTCATTGAGGATAGTAGCATGAGATTAATGCTAGTTCCCAAGTTACAAAGAAATCTTTCAATGGTAATCTCACCAATGGTGTAAGGAATCAAGAAACTCTCAAGATCCTTCAATTTTTGGGATAAATTCTTTAGTATGATTGCACTACACTCTTTAGTGAGGACCAATGTTTCATCCTCCCTCCAATTCCTCTTCTTTGATAGCAACTCCTTCATAAACTTTGCATAGTGAGGCATTTGCTCTAAGGCTTTAGCAAAAGGAATATTAACTTGTAGCTTTGTGAAAACCTCTAAGAACTTAGAGAATTTCTTGTCCTTGGTTTCTTTTTGTAACCTTTGAGGATATGAAATTTTAGCCTTGTATTCTACCACTTTAACCTTCTCCACTGGTTGCTCTTTTGAAACTTGAATTGGTTGTGCAGAGGAGTTTATAGGGATGTGTTCCAGTTGAGGAATGACCTCCTCCATGCTTCTTCATCTTGCTTGTCATTGCTTATGGTTTCTTTACCCACCACTTTTTCACTCCTCAATTGATAACCTTGCATTCTTCCTTTGATTTTAGAATTTTGTCACTGGAAAAAGTATTTATGGGTTTCTCAACAATTTGTTTGGCCAATTGACCCATTTAAACTTCTAAATTTCGGATGAAGGCTTTGGTTTCATGCATAAAATTTGTGGTGGATTAGACAAAAATGGTGGTGTGCTGGGAGAATTTCTAAGGCAATTTCAAGAAGGGAAGGCTGTTGAGGAATTTAGACTGGTTGTGATGATTGTCATGGTTGTGATGGTTGATAGGGAGTGTGAAAATTGTTTTGATGAAGGTTGTTATTGAAGTTGTTTTGTCTCTGACCTTGATTATTCCATCCAAAGTTGGGGTGATTTTTCCATCCAGGGTTGTAGGTCTTAGAGAATAGATCCTTAGAAGGTGTGGGCTAGAGGAGTTTCTCATGTAATTCACTTGCTCAATAGAGGATTGTCCAAGCTCACAACTTTTATCTTGAGGGACTCTTCCACCTATGTCATAGGAGATACCTTGTGTACTTACTATTGAGACTTGCATATTTCCTAGTTGCTAAGTGATTTTTCTGATTCATTGGGACATAGCCTTTTTTGTGCTAGAATAATATCCAGCGTGTCTAACTCCATCACTTCTTTTCTCATTGTTCTTTCGGAGGAATATAAGTATTAATTGTTGGCCACCATCTCAATTAATTCTAAGGCTTCATCAGTGGTCTTCTTCATGTATAGAGATTCTCTAACGAAGTTGTCCAATGAATTCCTTGAAGTAGGAGTAACTGAAGTGAGCTAATTGTTGGTTCAAAATTTTACTAGTTTAAAAAACTCAATTACGTCCCAAGTATAGTCTAAACCGGCAACTAACTCACAATCAAAGTTTAGAAGGTTGTCACAAAATCAATTCATTAATCGGGAGTTGAATCCTGGGTTGTTCTCCCTTGGACTTGCAATTGAGTGCACATAAAAGGTTATGGAATTTTGGGATTTTGAATATGAATACAGAAAAGGTAAGAAAACTAGAAATTTAAAAGGCCAACCAACAATAAAATTGCAATAAGTAAAAAGCAATAAGCAAGTAAACAACTTTCTAGTAAGCATGTAATTGAAATGGCAACAATTAAGAGGTAACTATACTAGAAAGCAATAAAATTAAACTGAAAGACTAAGAGAATAAAGTCAATAAAAGAGGTGATAATCAAATTCTTAAAAGGCCTTGGCTAGGGTTTAGCATTTAAGCTTCTTATTCTTGTTATCAACCACAAACATGGCAATCATTAAGAGTTATTTCCACTTTGTTATTCATCTAACATCGAGAAAATATAAAATAGGCATAATTGATCTCAATCCACAAATCCTAATCAACTTACCAATCAAATTTAGTAAAAGATTAGCGTTAGTGGAAACCAAATCAACTACCAACCCTAAATTACCATTCACTATTGGACATTGATAACTCAAGGATTTATAATTACTCAACCCCAAGCCAAGAATTAAAAAAAATCTACTCCATAGCTAAAGTAAATAATTCATCGAACACTTGGTGAGTAATAAGAGAACACATCATGGAATTGTGAAAATTAACCAAAATTAAATCTAATTACTACCAAACATTAATGATGAGCGGATAGTTTATACGCTTTTTGGCATTGTTTTTAGGTAGTTTTTAGTAGGATCTAGCTACTTTTAGGGATGTTTTCATTAGTTTTATGTAAAATTCACATTTTTGGACTTTACTATGAGTTTGTTTATTTTTCTGTGATTTCAGGTATTTTCTCGCTGAAATTGAGGGACCTGAGCAAAACTATGATAAGAAGGCTGACAAAGGACTGCTGATGCTGTTGGATTCTGACCTCACTGCACTCGAAATGGATTTTCTGGAGCTACAGAAATTCAAATGGCGCGCTTTTAACAGCGTTGGAAAGTAGACATCCAGAGCTTTCTAGAAATATATAATAGTTCATACTTTATTCGAGATTTGACGATGTAAACTGGTGCTCAACGCCAGTTCCATACTGCATTCTGGAGTCAAACGCCAGAAACACGTCACGAACCAGAGTTGAACGCCAAAAACAAGTTACAACTTGGCGTTCAACTCCAAGATAAGCCTCAGATCGTGTAAAGATCAAGCTCAGCCCAAGCACACACCAAGTGGGCCCCGGAAGTGGATTTCTGCATCAATTACTTACTTCTGTAAACCCTAGTAGCTAGTCTAGTATAAATAGGACTTTTTACTATTGTATTAGATATCTTTGGTCTCAGTTTTATTTTATTATTCATCTTAGGAGACTATTGATCACGTTTTGGGGGCTGGCCATTTGGCCATGCCTGAACCTTCATCACTTATGTATTTTCAACGGTGGAGTTTCTACACACCATAGATTAAGGGTGTGGAGCTCTGCTGTACCTCAAGTTTCAAAGCAATTACTACTATTTTCTATTCAATTTGACTTATTCCTATTCTAAGATATTCGTTGCACTTCAACATGATGAATGTGATGATCCGTGACACTCATCATCATTCTCACATATGAACGCGTGACTGACAACCACTTCCATTCTACCTTAGACTGGGCGCATATCTCTTGGATTCCTTAATCAGAATCTTCGTGGTATAAGCTAGAATTGATGGCGGCATTCATGGGAATCCGGAAAGTCTAACCTTGTCTATGGTATTCCGAGTAGGATTCCATAATTGAATGACTGTGACGAGCTTCAAACTTGCGATTGCTGGGCGTGATGACAAACGCAAAAGAATCAAGGGATTCTATTCCAACATGATCTCGAACCGACAGATGATTAGCCATGCTGTGACAGAGCATTTGGACCATTTTCACTGAGAGGATGGGATGTAGCCATTGACAACGGTGATGCCCTACATACAGCTTGCCATGGAAAGGAGTAAGAAGGATTGAAGGAAAGCAGTAGGAAAGCAGAGATTCAGAAGGCACAAACATCTCCATGCGCTTGTCTGAAATTCCCACCATTAATTTACATAAGTATCTCTATCCTATTTTATTCCTTCGCGTATACTATAATTTCTTAACACAATTGAATCCGCCTGACTGGGATTTACAAGATGACCATAGCTTGCTTCATACCAACAATCTCTATGGGATCGACCCTTACTCACGTAAGGTTTATTACTTAGACGACCCAGTACACTTGCTGGTTAGTTGAGCGAAGTTGTGAAGTTATGTTTAGACCATGGTATTGAGCACCAAGCTTTTGGAGCCATTATTGGGGCAATCAATTTCGAACAACAATTTAAGTATGAATCACAATTTCGTCCACCAAGTTTTTGGCGCCGTTGCCGGGGATTGTTCGAGTATGGACAATTGACGGTTCGTCTTGTTGCTCAGATTAGGTAATTTTCTTTTTATTTTTCTTTTTAAATAGTTTTCAAAAATATTTTTCAAAATTTCCCCTTTATTTTCGAAAAATTATTCTAAATTTTTAAGAATGAATTCTAGTGTTTCATGAAGCATGCTGAAGCTTGGCTGGCTATAAAGCCATGTCTAACTCAATTGGATTGAGGCTTCCTCTTCACATGCTTGATTTATGTATCCTAGAGCTGGCTGGCTATTAAGCCATGCCCAACCCTTGGATTGGAGCTTTAGGCTAACATTGAAAGATTCCTGGAATTCTTATTAAAAATTTTGAATTTCTTATTTTCTTTTTCCTATATATTTTTCGAAAATAATAAAAGAAAATACAAAAAAATCATAAAATCATAAAAACCAAAAATATTTTGTGTTTCTTGTTTGAGTCTTGGGTCATGTTTTAAGTTTGGTGTCAATTGCATGCTTTAAAAATATTTCTTGCATTTTTCAAAAATTCATGCATTCATAGTGTTCTTCATGATCTTCAAGTTGTTCTTGGTAAGTCTTCTTGTTTGATCTTAATGTTTTCTTGCTTTGTGTCTTTTATTGTTTTTCATGTGCATCTTTGCATTCATATTGTCTAAGCATTAAAGATTTCTAAGTTTGGTGTCTTGCATGTTTTCTTTGCATAAAAAATTTTCAAAAATATGTTCTTGATGTTCATCATGATCTTCAAAGTGTTCTTGGTGTTCATCTTGACATTCAAAGTGTTCTTGCATGCATTATGTGTTTTGTTTCATAATTTTCATGTTGTGAGTCATTTTTTATGTTTTTCTCTCTCATAATTAAAAATTCAAAAATAAAAAATATCTTTTCCTTTTTTCTCTCAAAATTTCGAAAATTTGAGTTCACTTAGTCAAAAATTTTTAAAGTTAGTTGTTTCTTGTAAGTCAAGTCAAATTTTCAAATTTTAAAAATCTTATCTTTTCAAAAATTTTTCAAAAATCAAATCTTTTTCATTTTTTATTAATTTTCGAAATTTATTTTTTTAAATTATTTTTCAAAAATCTTTTTCTTAATTTTATCTTTAATTTTGAAAATTATGCTAACAATTAATATGATTGATTCAAAAATTTGAAGTTTGTTACTTTCTTGTTAAGAAAGGTTCAATCTTTAAATTCTAGAATCATATCTTTTAGTTTCTTGTTAGTCAAGTAATTAATTTTAATTTTAAAAATTAAATCTTTTTCAACCATATCTTTTTAATCATATCTTTTATATCATATCTTTTTCAAAATTTTATCTTTTTCAAAAATTTGATCTCAAAATATCTTATCTAACTTCTTATCTTGTTATCTTTTCAAATTTGATTTTAATATCTTTTTCAACTAACTAATTAACTTTTTGTTTGTTTCTTATCTTTTTCAAAACCACCTAACTACTTTTCCCTCTCTAATTTTTGAAAATATCTCATCCCTTTTTCAAAATTCTTTTTAAAATTAACTAATTGTTTTAAATTTTAATTTTAATTCTATTTCACCTTTAATTTTCGAAAATCATTAACTGCTTTTCAAAATTAATTTTCAAATTCTCTCTCTCTCATCTTCCTCTATTTATTTATTTATTCACTAACACTTCTCTTCATCTCAAATCACTACCTCTATCCTTACCATTGTGTTTGGATTCTCCATTCTTCTTATTCCCTTTCTTCTTCTACTAATAATAAGGAACCTCTTTACTGTGACATAGAGGATTTCTCCTCCTTTTTCTGTTTTCTTCTTTCTCATATGATCAGGAACAAGGAGAAAGGCATTCTTGTTGAAGCTGATCCAGAACCTGAAAGGACTCTAAAGAGGAAACTAAGAGAAGCTAAATTACAACAATCCAGAGACAACCTTATTGAAATTTTCGAACAAGAGAAGGAGATGGCAGCCGAACCTAACAACAATAATGCAAGGAGGATGCTTGGTGATTACGCTACACCTACTTCCAAGTTTGATAGAAGAAGCATCTCAATCCCTACCATTGGGCAAACAATTTTGAGCTGAAACCTCAACTAGTTGCTCTAATGCAACAAAACTGCAAGTTTTATGGACTTCCATCAGAAGATCCCTATCAGTTCTTAACTGAGTTCTTTCAGATCTGTGAGACTGTAAAGACGAATGGAGTAGATCCTGAAGTCTACAGGCTCATGCTTTTCCCTTTTGCTGTAAGAGACAGAGCTAGAGCATGGTTGGACTCTCAACTTAAAGATAGCCTGGACTCCTGGGATAAGCTGGTCACGGCCTTCTTGGCTAAGTTCTTTCCTCCTCAAAAGCTGAGCAAGCTTAGAGTGGATGTTCAGACCTTCAAACAAAAAGATGGTGAATTCCTCTATGAAGCTTGGAAAAGATAAAGATGGTGAATCCCTCTATGAAGCTTGGGAAAGATACAAGCAGATGACCAAAAGGTGTCCTTCTGACATGCTTTCAGAATGAACCATTTTGGATATATTCTATTATGGTCTATCTGAGTTCTCTAAGATGTCACTGGACCATTCTGCAGTTGGATCTACTCACCCAATGAAAACGCCTGCAGAAGCTCAAGAACTTATTGACATGGTTGCAAATAACCAATTCATGTACACTTCTGAGAGGAATTTCGTAAATAATGGGACGCCTCAAAGGAAGGGAGTTCTTGAAATTGATGCTCTGAATGCCATTTTGGCTCAGAACAAAATGTTGACTCAGCAAGTCAACATGATTTCTCAAAGTCTGAATGGATGGCAAAATGCATCCAATAGTTCTAAAGAGGCATCTTCTGAAGAAGAAGCTTATGATT
>NC_029772.3:30760922-30811029 GCF_000817695.3 Arachis duranensis | reverse complement strand
CTCAACAAGGCTTTAATAATGGTGGAAGAAATAGGCTCAGCAATATCAAGCCTTATCCATCATCTTCTCAGCAACAGACAGAGAATTATGAACAGAGTACCTCTAACTTAGCAAATTTAGTCTCTGATCTGTCTAAGGCCACTTTAAGTTTCATGAGTGAAACAAGGTCCTCCATCAGAAATCTAGAGGCACAAGTGGGCCAGGTGAGTAAGAAAATCACTGAAACTCCTCCTAGTACTCTCCCAAGCAATACTGAAGAGAATCCAAAAAGAGAGTGTAAGGCTATTAATATAATCAACATGGCCGAACCTAGAGAGGAAGGAGAGGACGTGAATCCCAATGAGGAATACCTCATGGGACGTCTCTTAAGCAAGAAGGAGTTCCCTATTGAGGACCCAAGGGAATCTGAGGCTCATATAGAGACCATAGAGATCCCATTAAACCTCCTTCTACCATTCATGAGCTATGAAGACTATTCTTCCTCTGGAGAGGATGAAGATGTAACTGGAGAGCAAGTTGCTCAATATCTAGGAGCTATCATGAAGCTGAATGCCAAGTTATTTGGTAATGAGACTTGGGAAGGTGAACCTCCCTTGCTCATCAGTGAACTAGATACATGGGTTCAGCAAACCTTACCTCAAAAGAGACAAGATCCTGGCAAATTCATAATACCATGTACCATAGGCACCATGACCTTTGAGAAAGCTCTGTGTAACCTAGGGTCAGGCATAAATCTTATGCCACTCTCTGTAATGGAGAAGTTGGGGATCGTTGAGGTACAGGCTGCCTTATTCTCATTATAAATGGTAGACAAGTTAGTAAGACAAGCTTATGGATTGGTAGAGGACGTGTTGGTAAAGGTTGAAGGCCTTTACATCCCTACTGATTTCATAATCTTAGACACTAGGAAGGAGGAGGATGAATGCATCATCCTTGGAAGACCTTTCCTAGCCACAACAGGAGCTGTGATAGATGTTAACAGAGGAGATTTAGTCCTTCAATTGAATGGGGACTACCTTGTATTTAAGGCTCAAGGATTTTCTTCTTTAACAATGGAGAGGAAGCATGAAAAGCTTTTCTCAGTACAGAGTCAAATAGAGCTCCCACAGTCAAACTCTAAGTTTGGTGTTGGGAGGCCACAACCAAACTCTAAGTTTGGTGATGAATCCCCACAACCAAACTCTAAGTTTGGTGTTGGGAGTCTACAACATTGACTTGATCACCTGTGTGGCTCCATGAGAGCCCACTGTCAAGCTATTGACATTAAAGAAGCACTTATTGGGAGGTAACCCAATTTTTATTTATATAATTTTATTTTTCTTTTTATGGTTCTTTTATGTTTTATTAGGTTCATGATCATGTGGAGTCACGAAAAAAATACTAAAATTAAAAACAGAATCAAAAACAGCAGAAGAAAAATCACACCCTGGAAGAAGGACTTACTGGCATTTAAACGCCAGTAAGGAGCATTTGGCTGGCGTTCAATGCCAGAACAGAGCATGGATCTGGCGTTGAACGCCAGAAACATGCAGCAATCTGGCGTTTAAATGCCAGGATTGCACACTAAGGAAAGCTGGCGTTCAACGCCAAAAACATGCTGCAGATGGGCGTTGAACGCCCAGAACAAGCTTAGAGCTGGCATTTAATGCCAGAAACAAGCACCAATCTGGCGTTAACCGCCAGGATTGCATGCAGAGGGCATTTTACACGCCTCATTGGTGCAGGGATGTAAATCCTTGACATCTTAGGATCTGTGGACCCCACAGAATCCCCACCTACCTCAAATCACCTTCTCTCTTCTTCACCAATCACCTCCATCCATCTCTTCCCCACCCAATCCCACCCATATGGCCGAAACATACACATCTCTCCCTCTCCTCCAAATCTTCTTCTCCTTCCATTCTTTCTTCTTTGCTCGAGGGCGAGCAACATTCTAAGTTTGGTGTGGTAAAAGCATAGCTTTTTTGTTTTTCCATAACCATTGATGGCACCTAAGGCCAGAGAAACCTAAAAAAAAAAGAGAAAAGGAAAGACAAAAAACTTTTTCCACCTCCGAGTAATAGGAGATGGAGAGATTCATCTCAAGGGTCCATAGCTTAGTAGAAGAGCATTTGACTGCATATCAAGAGAGCATGAGGAATTTCCTCATCAAGAAATCTCTGAGATACCTCAGGGGATACAGTTTCCTCCACACAACTATTGAGAGCAACTAAGGATAAGAACACCAAAATCACTAGGGATCAAGCAACAGAGGCAAGGAAGAGACATAAAGGAGCTCAAAAAGCACCATTAGTCCTTCAAAAAGGCCCATCCTCACTAAGGTGGACTCATTCCTTAACTTCCTTGTTCTTATCTCTATTTTTCGATTTTTATGCTATATGTGTGTTTATGTTTTGTGTCTTTATTACATGATCATTAGTATTTAGTAACTATGTCTTAAAGCTATGAATAATTCCATGAATCCTTCACCTTTCTTAAATGAAAAATGTTTATAAATCAAAAGAACAAGAAGTACATAAGTTTCAAATTTATCCTTGAATTTGGTTTAATTATATTGATGTGGTGACAATACTTTTTGTTTTCTGAATGAATGCTTGAACAGTGCATATTTTTGATCTTGTTGTTTATGAATGTTAAAATTGTTGGCTCTTGAAAGAATGATGAACAAAGAGAAATGCTATTGATAATCTGAAAAATCATCAAATTGATTCTTGAAGCAAGAAAAAGCAGTGAATAGCAAAAGCTTGCGAAAAAAAAAGAAAAAGCAACCAGAAAAAGCCAATAGACCTTAAAACCAAAAAGAAAGGGTAAAAAGGATCCAAGGCTTTGAGCATCAATGGATAGGAGGGCCCAAGGAAATAAAATCTAGGCCTAAGCGGCTAAATCAAGCTATCCCTAACCATGTGCTTGTGGCATGCAGGTCCAAGTGAAAAGCTTGAGATTGAGTGGTTAAAGTCGTGATCCAAAGAAAAAAGAGTGTGCTTAAGAGCTCTAGACACCTCTAACTGGGGACTTTAGCAAAGCTGAGTCACAATCTGAAAAGATTCACCCAGTTATGTGTCTGTGGCATTTATGTATTCAGTGATAATACTGGAAAACAAAATGCTTAGGGCCACGGCCAAGACTCATAAAAGTAGCTGTGTTCAAGAATCAACAAACTTAACTAGGAGAATCAATAGCACTATCTGAAATTCTAAGTTCCTATAGAAGCCAATCATTCTAAACTTCAAAGGAAAAAGTGAGATGCCAAAACTGTTCAGAAGCAAAAAGCTACAATTAGAATTAATATTCATTGATATTTTGGGATTTATAGTATATTCTCTTCTTTTTATCCAAATTAATCTTCAATTGCTTGGGGACAAGCAACAATTTAAGTTTGGTGTTGTGATGAGCGGATAATTTATACGCTTTTTGGCATTGTTTTTAGGTAGTTTTTAGTAGGATCTAGCTACTTTTAGGGATGTTTTCATTAGTTTTTATGTAAAATTCACATTTCTGGACTTTACTATGACTTTGTGTATTTTTTTGTGATTTCAGGTATTTTCTGGCTGAAATTGAGGGACCTGAGCAAAACTCTGATAAGAAGGCTGACAAAGGACTGCTGATGCTGTTGGATTCTGACCTCCCTGCACTCGAAATATATTTTCTAGAGCTACAGAACTCCAAATGGGGCTCTCTCAACGGCGTTGGAAAGTAGACATCCAGAGCTTTCCAGCAATATATAATAGTCCATACTGTATTTGAGATTTGACGACGTAAACTGGCGCTCAACGCCAGTTCCATGCTGCATTCTGGAGTCAAACGCCAGAAACATGTCACGAACTAGAGTTGAACGCCAAAAACACGTTACAACTTGGCGTTCAACTCCAAGATAAGCGTCATCTTGTGTAAAGATCAAGCTCAGCCCAAGCACACACCAAGTGGGCCCCGGAAGTAAATTTCTGCATCAATTACTTACTTCTATAAACCCTAGTAGCTAGTGTAGTATAAATAGGACTTTTTACTATTGTATTAGATATCTTTGGTCTCAGTTTTATTTTATTATTCATCTTAGGAGACTATTGATCACGTTTTGGGGGCTGGCCATTCGGCCATGCCTGAACCTTCATCACTTATGTATTTTCAACGGTGGAGTTTCTACACACCATAGATTAAGGGTGTGGAGCTCTGCTGTACCTCAAGTTTCAAAGCAATTACTACTATTTTCTATTCAATTCGACTTATTCATATTCTAAGATATTCATTGCACTTCAACATGATGAATGTGATGATCCGTGATACTCATCATCATTCTCACCTCTGAACGCGTGACTGACAACCACTTCCGTTTTACCTTAGACCGGGCGCATATCTCTTGGATTCCTTAATCAGAATCTTTGTGGTATAAGCTAGAATTGATGACGGCATTCATGGGAATCCGGAAAGTCTAACCTTGTCTGTGGTATTCCGGAATTGAATGACTGTGACGAGCTTCAAACTCACGATTGCTGGGCGTGATGACAAATGCAAAAGAATCAAGGGATTCTATTCCAACATGATCGAGAACCGACAGATGATTAGCCGTGCTGTGACAGAGCATTTGGACCATTTTCATTGAGAGGATGGGATGTAGCCATTGACAACAGTGATGCCCTACATACAGCTTGCCATGGAAATGAGTAAGAAGGATTGAAGAGAAGCAGTAGGAAAGCAAAGATTCAGAAGGCACAAACATCTCCATGCGCTTGTCTGAAATTCCCACCATTAATTTACATAAGTATCTCTATCCTATTTTATTCCTTCGCGTATACTATAATTTCTTAACACAGTTGAATCCGCCTGACTGGGATTTACAAGATGACCATAGCTTGCTTCATACCAACAATCTCTATGGGATCGACCCTTACTCACGTAAGGTTTATTACTTGGACGACCCAGTACACTTGCTGGTTAGTTGAGCGAAGTTGTGAAGTTATGTTTAGACCATGGTATTGAGCACCAAGCTTTTGGAGCCATTACTGGGGCAATCAATTTCGAACAACAATTTAAGTATGAATCACAATTTCGTCCACCAATTAACAATAGCAACTCAATCAACACATATAAAAAATTTAAAAACATCAATGCATTAATAGAAATTCAAAATTAACAAGATTCATGAACTAAGAAAAATAACAAAGTGACTCAAGGAAAATTCTAAGGAAGCTTAAAGTAAGAAAGTAATAAAATTTCTCTGACTAGAACTATCAAAACTATAGCTAAGAAAGTTTGGAATTCAAAATTGAGAACAAAATTGATAAGAACCCTAGAAAAACCTAGAGAGAACCTAGAATTTCTCTGATTAGAACTATCAAAAACTATGTAAAACCATATGTAATGATGGAGTGTGTGTCTTCCCCTATGCTCCTAGGCCTCTAATACTTCAGGATGGTGCTGGATTAAACCCATAATTACCCCCAAAATAATGGTCATGTACTTCTATGAATGAGGCATGCGCTGCATATCATGCGTATGCATGGGTCTTATGTACGCATGGCAGCCAAATCTTTAATTCTTTGATTTTTCATGATTTCTTCAATTTTACATGCTTTTGCTCCATCTTCCAATCCATTCTTGCCCCTGTTAAACCTGAGATGACTCAACAAATACATCACGACATGAATGGAATGAAATTAAATTAAAATTGATAGTTTATTGGTCCAAAAAGCATGTTTTCAATATTAAGCACAATTTAGGAGAAAATCATAATAGCATGCATTATTGGTGAATAAATGCAAGATAAGTGGATAAACTCCATATTTTCTATCCAAAAATTATCCTAAATAGGAGTTTATTAGTAATCCCATCATAGAAGATCTGGAGTTGCACCCAGTTAGAAAACATATCCGGGGCACTTTCTCAGCATTTTCTTGTACCTCTCCCAAGATAAAGAGATTTTCCATTTTGCTGTCTAAATGTCTGGATTTCCGTTCTCAGCTTTGTCAACCTTTGAGGTGAAAAAAAGTTGGTTAAGAACTTGCTGACCAAATAATCCCACATTGCTATGCTCTCCTTTCGCTGAGTTTTAACCTAGTGCTTCGCTCGATCCCTTATAGAGAATGGGAACAACAACAATCGGTAAACCTCAGCAGGGAGTCCATTAGTTTTGACTGTCACATATTTGGAGAAAATTGGAGATGTACTGGTTATGATCTTCTTGAGGACTCCCACCAAATTGGCAATTTTGTTATACCAAGGTGATGAATTGGGGCTTTAGCTTAAAGTTGTTGGCATTCACATTAGGTGTTACAATGCTACTTCCACAATTTTCAAAATTAGGGTTAGTGAAAGACCCAAAATTCCTTTTAGCTTGCTGGACATGAATGACATTAGGGCTATCATTGTTATTGTTTGCCATGTTGCTCTCTAGTTCTTTTTTAATTTCTCTTACAACCTTCTTATTTCTAGCTTGCTTTCTCTACCTTTAGAGGATTAGCTCAATTTCAAGATCGTATAAAAGAAGCTCTCCTTTTTTATTGTCCTACATAAACACAAGAACACCAAGAAAAAGTGGAATTCCCAACTTGAAAGTGAGGAGAATTCCCAGTGAGGTAACTAACAAAAATAAAAAAGGGTCTAATCTAGGTAATCAATTAACTAGTTTGTTTGTTAATCTCTATTAATCCCTAGCAACGGTGCTAAAAACTTTATGCGAATTTTTACAACCTATTATCGGCAACTGCAGCAAGTCATATCAAGTAATACCACGGGAGTGGGTTATCAATACCCTGGGAAGTAGCCCCTTGGGTGTGTGGCACACCCACTCCTTGGTGTATTGGACACTAACTTTGCCTAGTTCTTGGGAGCAACCATCTTGGGCGTATGGCATGCCTACTCCTTGGCATGTTGCACGCCATCTTTGCCAAGTCCCTGGGAGCCTCCTTCTTAGGCATATGGCACGCCCACTTCTTGGCATGTTGCACGCCAATTTTTAACATTGGATAAGGTTTCGAAGGCATGTAGAAATGGCACGCCCTTGTTGATTGGCGTGTGGCACGCCACAAAAATTGTTAATCCTATGGATGTATCACTCTATCATTGTTTATCCGCAAAAGCTACCGACAAGCGCACCGGATCGCTTCAAGTAATACCATGGTACATGGGTTATCGTTCCCATGAGGATCAATAGATTAAAAAAACAATGATAATTGATTATTCTAGTTAGACAATTTATAATTGGATGATGATTAATCTTGAAATATAAACATAAAACTAAATGACTTGACAATAAAGTAAATGAACTAAATGTAAATGATTGAAAAATGGAAATAAAATAACAATAAAGCTAATAAAGAAATTAAGAATATAAGCAGTGAATAAATCTAAATTGTAGAACTAAATAATGAATTAACGAAAAGAAATAATGATAAGAAGATAAGATGATATATAACGTTGCCGATTGGAGATGTTAAAACCCTTGGATCAATGAATTTCACCTCTATCTCAATTATGCAATTATTGATCTCAGGCAAATCATAGGTAATTGAATCCCAATTACTTGGTGATTCAATTTCTCTTAACCTAATCAATTACCAATTCATTGATCAGTTGCTCATGAGAAGAGATGAAGCGCATTCTCTAATTTGGAGCCACACAACTTTATGGATCTAGATATTGGTTGATTGAATGTCACATATCAAATCCAAATCTAGAATCATAAGAATTGAGGGAGAGAATCTTTAAGCTCAATTCCTATGGTCCATTTTTCTAAGCAATCATGGAATTCAAGTAAGATTCAAACTATTTTCCAATAGATTTGAATCCTTGAAAGGAAAAACGAAATTTTTTTTCAAAGAAATAATAATGCAATAATAATAAAAAATAGAGATGAAAAAACAATTAATCCATTAGAAATAACAGAGCTTTTCTCTTCCACAATGGAGAATTAGAGCCTCATAAGTGAGACCACAAGCAAAGATACAAAGAAAATGGTAAATAAGTATAAAATTAAGAGAGAGAGAAATTGAGAGTGGTGTGTGGAGTGTCCCCCCTCTAGTTGTGTGTTCTTGTGCTCTCTCAACCTCTATTTATAACCTATACTAAATTACAAATTCAAATGTAAATTCAAAATACATCAAATCCAAATGTCCTAACTAACTATCTGTAGATGATTCTTTCTTGCTAATGGGTCCTTTATGGCCTTGATTGATTGTCACTTGTCGGCTTTGCTTACATGAAGTTGGACTGGACTTGAATGAAGGTTTTAGACCAAATTTTGGAAGCACTAGGGGGTGGCATGTTTAGAGAAGCACTCTTCCTTGACGTGGCATGTTACACGCCACTTTTTGAGGAAAATTTTAGCTCCCAAGGGCCAAATTGTTTGTGGCGTGTGTGGGTGTACACGCCTTGCTTATTGTGGTGTATTTAGTACCACATTTGGAGCAAAAAATAAGCTCCCAGGGACTTGTATCATGCATGGTGTGTTTGGCAACACCCTTTTCACCTGTTATGGCATGTTTAACGCCACATTTGGTGCAAAAAATGAAGCTCCCAGTTGTAAAACCCAGTCAAATTGTAAATTAATTAAGAAATAAATTAAATATAGGAAAAATGGTTAGAAAACATAACAATCATAATTTGACTATTTTGATATGATATTTGGATGCAGTGGATTTTTCTGAGTCAGAAAACATAATTTTTTGTGCAAAAATACAAACAAAAAATTTGACCGGCAACACTGGCTGAAATCTATCCGGTACTACAGTTGAAAAAATTAATTTTTAGTAAGAAAGGTTAAAAAGTTACAATTTGTAATTGAGATGGTAAAAATAATTAAAACACAAATTAAAACATTCATCTTAAAGAGTTTGGCCCAACAGTGGGCTAAACGGGCCATATATGCGAACCGAGCCCAAGTTGGATCCAAGCCCAACATATGTAAATCCTAACTTAAAGCCATTCGGTCACCACAACCCTCATTTATTGTGTTGGTGCTGAAATGACAAGAGAGAAGTGAGAAGAGAAAACCGTAAGTTCCTAAATACTTCAATCCACCATAACTTTCTCTACGTAGTTCCAATCGACGAGCCGTTTGCGGCTACGTGTCGCTCTTGACGAGCTCTTCAAGTTTATCTAGATATTGTGATAAAAAATTTTGAAACTCATGTCTAGTTTTCATTTCCCTCTCAATTTCAAATTTTGGCTTTGGGTTTTGAGAAATTGTTGTTTTGGTTATTTAGGGGGCTCTAGTATGAACCATTAGTGAATTTCATCAATTAATTTTGTGGATTAAGGTAAGAAATTCTCAAACTCTTGTGATTCATGAATTTTATATACCCTAAGTTGAAGTATGTATGAAATTGTGTGTATTAGATTGTTGGGTACACTTTGGAACTTGGATATTGCTTGTAGAAATGTTGAGTTGAGCTTAGAGCTGAGACTTGGTGAAACTCCACAAGTTAAGAGCTTGATTTTAACTTTTAAGAGGTACGATTTTAGTTTCATTTAAGTACTGTATAATGTAATATGAAATCGTAGGCTAGATGCCCCTAGGATTAGATTTGGATTGTGTAATTGGTTGGTATTGATATGTATAGTTGTGAAAATTATGTGAATTTACATGTTTGGTGTGTTGAGAAATTTGATGAATTGGATAACGATTATTAGTTTGTGGAATATGTATTGAAATTGTGAATTTAGGCCAAAGGCTGGAGAAAAGGTAAGGACGGTAAGTGATGATTGAATTGCATGATAATGTATGAGATTGGATGAAGAATTGGTATGGAATGTGTGAGAATTTAAATGATTGATGGAATAATAGAAAATGAGGTTTTTGAAATATTGAATGGATGCATTTGAGTTGGAATGTGTAGATGGAGTAGGTTTGGATTTGGTTGACTGTGAATATATGGATTGAGTTGGTTTGGGTTTATTTTGTTGGTTGAAAATGATTGAGGCTTGTGAATTTTTGGAAAATTGGTAAATATGTGTTTTTGATAAAAATATATTTTTGGCCAAATTTTGGTGGGTCATAACTCGGCCCTCGGAGATTAAAAACTTTTAAAATTAGATTTTTATGAAAATTCATCTATCAATCTTTCGAATGATTCAAGAATGATTGAAAAATGAATTTTGTACCAAAAGACATGAAGGTTTGAAAATTGGGTTTGAAAACTAATTTTTACCCTTAGCAGCATTTTGACAATTCTGCAACACTTGCGTACGCGGAGGTGCTACGCGATGCGGACACTGGGAGTTGTCGAGTGGTCCCGCGTAGGAGGCATGCATACGTGACAGTGTCAAAATTTCACATTCGTGTACGTGGACGTAGTACGTAACGCGAGGAAAAGCTCCTGTCTTCAACACTCGCGTACGCGAATAAGGCTCACATATGTGACACCCAAATTTTCAGCCATGCGTACGTGAGCCACATGCATGCGTACGCACAAACCCTAGAATTCGAAAAAGTGTGTTTTTATGTCTTTTAACCATTCTTTTGGCCTTCTAAACCTTTATAAACTTCGATACAAGTCTAGAGCCAGCGGAATTGAGGATGAAAGAGTTAGAGATAAAGCCAAATGAATTGAGTTAGTAAAATTGAGAGAAATGAACAAGATGTTAAGTGAGAATGATGATGATTATGAGATTAATAATGGGAATGACGATGATTATGAGAATGATAATGAGAGTGATGATGATTATGAGGTTAATAATGAGAATGATGATGATTATGAGATGGATGATGAGAATGATAATGATTATGAGATTGTTATTTGAGCTTGATTATGATTTTAATACACCTCCCTGGGTAGATGTAGTGGCATTAATCTACTTGCTCTGGGTTTGGTTTGAGTTTCTTGGGATAGATGTAGTGGTTAGCCCCCACTTGCTTCCAGTCGAGAATGATTTGAGATTTGAGAAATTATCTGAGTTTTGAATTTCTTGGGTAGATGCTGTGGGTCGGCTCCACTTGCTCCAGGTTGTATATATATATATTGAATGATTATGATTTTGAGCTTGGGGATGCGCACTCGGAGGGATTGTCCAATGATTTACTTCTAGGATATACATGTCGGGTTGGCTATATAACCGATAGATGATATCATCGGCCATAGGGCAGGCATATATCATTTGCATATGTTTGACTTGTTTGGATTTGCTCACTTGTTTTGGATTGCCTAATTGTATATGCTATGTTACATGACTATATGATACTTGCATTATTTGTATCTACTTGTGTATTACTTGTCTGTTTTATTTGTGCTTGTACAACTAAGAGGTCCCTCATGCTGGTGTTGGCTGACGTTGAGGACTGGTGTTGGTTATGATTATGATTCTATTGAATGAAGAGTTGAGAAAATATGAAAAATGTTGACCAAGACTTAGAATCCCCTTATGTTAATTGCCAAAATTATAGATTAGAAATAACTTATGATGGACATAGTGATGTGTGGAGAATTAAGATTGCTTAGTGAGTTTATGTTGCTTTATGAAATATTTATTTGGCACTTTTACCGTACTGAGAACCCATGGGTTGGAGGTTCTCATTTCGTATATATCTCTTGTTTTTCAGATGCAGGCCCAAGTGCTCAGCAGTGAGCTATTTCATTTGAGAGATGGCGAAGATCATTAGATTTCTGCTTTCTTTTGTTTAGATTCTCTCTGCTTTTGTTTTAAAAAACTTATGTTATGTATTTAATCCTTTTGAAAACTTGCCTATAGATGTCTTTATGTATCCTTTGGGAGAGATAGGAGATATTATTGTCAAACTATTTTTACTTCTGTACCCTAGCCAGCCTAAACTTCGCGGGTCGTGACTAGTGGCTATTTACTCATATTTTCTATCTATATTTTTTTTATCTTATTCTTCTTTATGACTTTATCTTTATATCATTTTTTTATCACACTTTATCTTCTGTTTTACTGATACGTGAGCGTTACGATTCGCGATTTTATATTACTCCTTTTCAGCCTTCTCATTTAATACTTCCTTTCAATTACCTCTATAAATATGTATCGTAATCCACCATAAGAGTTGTATCACCTTATTATCATTGACTTGTGACTCAAGCATATGGATTTGAATATTAGAGTGTTACACCAGTGAACCACCCATCGAAGGGATTATTGAGCTTACATGCTTTAAGGTTTAGGAGTGTTAAAACGCTTCCTTAATGTACCCAGAATTGTATGCTTTGATGTTGGTTCAAACTGAATGTCCACTGTAAAGTATTATATATCGTTGGAAAGTTTTAGATGTCAGCTTTCTAACACCACTGAAAGCGCGTCATCTGGACTGTTGTAGCTCACGTTATGCTTCTTGTGAAGAGGTCAACTTGGCATTTTGGCTAAATGGGGGGTTGCAGGCGTGTATGAAAACACACGCTTTTATATTCTGGCATGTTTAATGCTGCTTCTATGTTAGGAGCTATTTTTGCAAGAGTCGTTTGTGCCCTAAACTTCACGTCCATCATAGACTATTAATATCGTTGGAAAGTTATGGATGGTAGCTTTTTAACGCTACTAGAATCGTGTCATTTGGACTTCTATAGCTCATGTTATCTTTGTTGGAGTATGAAGAGGTTAGTGATACATTGGTACTATGCTCACCTTTTTTTCCCGTGGCAAAGATTGGTGATTTTCACACTCAGATTTAGTGCCCATTATTGACTATTATATATCGTTGGAAAGCTCTAGATATTATCTTTCTAATCCACTCAAATCACTTTATTTGGAGCTCTATACCTTATGTTATCCATGTTGGAATAGGAAGAGGTTACGGTTGCAAATTCTCTTTGAACTTCACTTAGACTTGTTTCTGGCTTTTGCTTCTTGGGAGGTTTCTTTCTCTTGCATGCCACCATCCTTGCTTTTCCAAAGGCTTCTTTGATTGTTCATCTCCTCTTTTGTTCTTACCTAACATCTTTCAATAATTTTCTACACTTATCAAAGCACAAAGCCACTCCAAAAAGCATTGATTAAAGTACCAAAATTCTCAATTAAAATAAGAAAATCACTAACTTTGTTCAAAGAAAGAAACTTCAAGAAACATTGACTAAAAAATGAAAATCTTAATAAAAATAAGAGATTACTACCTTTATATAAATAAATAAAAACTAAAAGTAACTAAAGATGCTCATGCATCATACCAAGAAGTTTCGTTTGGGGATGCTTTCCTTGGGTGTATGTAACGCCCACTTTCTTGCTTGAATTACCTTGAATTTGAGCCTCTGAAAAGTTAGCCCAGCCTGCCACGCCTTGCATTGGCGTGTGGCACACCAACTTCTCTTTTGGTCATGAATTGCATTCCTCTTTGGGCATGTGGCACACTCTCTTGCTGGCGTATTGCGCGCCACCTTCAACAACGGATACTGGGAAGCTCACCTTGGCGTGTGGCACGCCCTTGTCCTGGCATGTTGCACGCTAACTTTATCATTGGGTCCTGGAATGCTCGTCGAAGTCATGTGGCATGCCCTGGCCCTGGTGTGTTACACGCCAGCATCAACCTTGAATTTGGGAGCTCACCCTCGTGTGTGGCACGCCCCTGTCCTAGCGTGTTGCACGCCACCTCTAATGCTTAAATCCCGGGGAACTCCATTTGGGCGTGTGGCATGCCCTTATCTTGGCGTGTTGCACGCCAAGGATTTGTGAAGTTTAGGGCTTCTGAAAGTTTGGCCCAATGTGCCACGCCTTTGGACTAGCGTGTTGCATGCCAACTTCCTTGTGTCGACCATATGGGAGTTGATGGCAAAAAATTGATCCCGCACAAACTAATTGGCATGTGTATCGGGTCGTATCAAGTAGTAAAACTCACAACAGTGAGGCCGATCCCACGGGAATTGATGGATCAAGCAATTTTAGTTGGGTGATTAATCTAGTCAAGCTGACAGTTGGTTATTTGAGTGAGAATTGATTAACAAAATATAAATTGCAAGAAACTAAAGTGCTGAAGGCAAATTACTTGAAACTTAAATGGCAAGAAACTTAAATGATTGAAACTTAACGAGCAAGAAATTAAAAGAGCTAAATCTTAAATTGTAAGAAATGTAAATAACTTGAATCTTAGAGTGCAAGAAAGTAAAATTGCTGAATCTAAACTACAGTGAAACTTAAATTGCACGAATTATAAAAAGGAATTGTGTGCAGGGAATCAAAACAGTAGTGAATAATGATAATTGAAGTAAACTCAAAGGGATCTAAATTGAAGAAAATCAAAGAAGATGATTCATCAGGGATTGGAGATATCATAATCCATCATGAATCAATTGGGTCTCAACTCCCTTCTCAATCATATGAGTAGATCTATGGCGGATTGAAATTGATTGGATCCCAATTCCTTAGCAATCCAATCTCTCTAATCACAATAAATCTTGCTAATTCCTTGATCTAATTGTCATGAGAAGAGTTAGAGCACATTCTCTTATCCAAAAGCCACACGAATTCTCAAAACCTCAATTCTTCCCGAATGGTGTTGGTTTGGAGAATTGTGAAGGATAGAGCTCCAATTCTAATGCAAGTGATTCCCCTTACGAGGCTCACACAAGCATTCAGCTGAATTAAACCCTCTTCCGGAGTGAATAATTCACAATCAAAACAGAAGATATCCTATAGCTACACAAATGAATTAAGAAGAAGAAGAGTTTCATTGATTCATTATGATTACAATATAGCTCCTCCCCGTAATGAATTTGGGGTTTAGTTTATCATTGCTCAAGTAAAAACAAAAAGCAGAGAAAGTGCAGAAAAATGCTAAAAAGGAAATACAAGTGAAAATGAGTGCAGAGTTTCCCAATTAAGGTCTCTGACTCCCTAGCCTTCCAGATCCCCTTTCTAAATCAAATTCTTTTCGATTTATACACTTTCTTCTTTTAGTCTTCAAGTCCTTTAGATTGGACTTTTTGGCCTCTGTTGAAGCAAACTAGAGTGGGTCTTAGTTGGTACCGTGTGGATGCTCCCAGGAGAACGTAGCGTTCTTGAGGAGAGTGTAGCACTCGTGCATCCATGCGTACGCGTCACCCACGCATGCGCGTCCTCACTATCTTCATTACTTGTCACGCGTACGCGTTACATACGCCTACGCTTCCTTTGCAGCACTCTCCATGAGAGCGTAGCGCTCGCGCCAAGAGTGCTCTGCCACGCGTACGCGTCATTCACGCATACGTGTAGATTTCAAAATGTCACTTCCACGCTACCGTTCTATCCACGCGTTTGCATGACCTTTCACAAATGCCACTTCCACGCATAAGTGTCACTGACGCGCACGCATCGCCAGCCAAATTTTAAATCCAACTTTGAAGATCATCACAGATGCTCTTTTTTGGTTTCCCACGGTATCCCCCAACCTGGCAGGTTAAGAACTAATCTGTCACGGTACTGAGCTCCATTTAAGGGTTTGCCGCTGGCCAATGGGTTGCTGCATGCACAAGGCAGGATTCGAACCCCCGGCACTTGCTTAAGCGGACTAGTGAGCTAACCACTAGACCAACCCAACTTGGTTACAGACGCTCTTTGATGAAGAACGCAGCGCTCTTGGGTGAAGAGCATAGATCCCTCCCACGCGTACGAGTCGTCCACGCGTACGCATCACCCACGTGTACGTGTCGCCAATTAAATTTTCTTGGGTGAAGAACGTAGTGCTCCTTGAAAGGGAGCGTAGCACCACGGGTTATGTTGCAGGGGAACGTAGCGTTCTTCAAACAAGCGTAGCGCTAAGATGCTCTTTTCCCCTGTCAAAACAAAATAGTAATACATCAAAGCTCTGCCTTTCCCTTGCTCATCAAATTTTTATAATTCAACTATTCAACACTTTCTTATGTCATTTGCATAGAATTAACCACAAAATCACTTAGCCATTGATATATTAGTATATAATGAGAAACTTCATTCAGATGCTTGTTTATTTTGAATAAAATGCATGAAATTAAGCTAAAACTACTTAAACTAACTAGATAATGTAAACAAAAATGCGAATGCTTCAGGAGTATGGCACGCCCTCCCTTTGGTGTGTTGCACGCCAGCTCTTCTGCCTCTTGGGGGTGCTTTCCTTGTCGTTCACCTATAATTACCAAAAAAACAAAGCACTCAAAGTACCAATTGAATAATGTGTAAAAGCATATAATTATCAAGAAAAAGTCATCAATTCTCTCTCAAAAATACCCAAGAAAAGTGCTTAAGATGCTCATGCATCAACCAGCGGCAACGCTGCTGGTAGGGCACTAATATCAGCTCCTCCTCCACTGCCTCAGTAGGGGGAAGACAACGACGACGACGATTACCAGGATCCATAATATTTAAGGATTTAATTTTTTTTATGCATATTTCATTGTGTTCTACTTTTTTGACTTTTTATTATATTCAGACCCTTGATATTTAATAAAAGCATTAGATGATATCTAGTAATTTTGAATTTGTGCCCTAATTTTATAAACAAAAATTATAATTTGACTACTAATTGTGTGGTAATTGTACAAAAAAATAACTATCGTGGAATTTATCAACAAAATAATCCAACGGTAATTATGAGTCATAAAACATAATATGGATCCAAATTTACCGTCGAATTTTTTGGACGAAAATCAACCACTTATTTTCGTCGTATTAATTGAAAAATTCAACGCAAAATTCACCGATAATTAGCGTCAAACGAAACAATCCACCTGCAAAATATTTTGGTACCGTTTACACCATCAAATCCAATCTAACAGTAAACTGATTAACAATGGACTTATTTAATAAATCCGTTGATAATTCCGATGGTACCTAGCATTTTTTTTGTAGTGCGGCAAGGAGAATCTCGCTTTCCATACCTTTTTTCCATTTATGTTGAAGAGTTATCTCATCTGCTTGATAATAGAGAATAGAATCACTGATGACTCTATCCTATTCAGTAAAGCTAACTCAAAAAGCTGCAATAACCTACTGGACTATGTTTTGATTAGTGGCCAGGGGATAAATCTTTATAAATTCTTAGTGTTCTTCAGAAAAAATAACCCTCCCTTACTTTGAGATCAATTAGTAAATATTTTAATTATTCATCGTATGGGAGCCCAAGACAAATATCTTGGGATGCTAGAAGTTATTTAGAGACTAAAGAAACAGACTTTTACCTACATTAAATAACAGGTTTCTAACAAGTTACAACATAAGAAACAATCTCTTTTATTAGTTAGTGGGCAAGAAGTTCTACTCAAGGCAATCGCTACAGCCATTCCGATGTACATAATCAGTGGTTTCAAATTCCTAGTTTATTGATGAGCTTTACAAACTCATGATACATATTTGGTGGGGTTAGAAAATAATGAAAGGTGAATGCAGTGGATTAGTTGGAATATAATATTCAAATTAAAGAAGCTGGTGGCCTTGGTTTCAAAGTTTACAAAAGCAAATATTTCAAATTTTTATCTTTTATGAAGGATGAGTGATGAGCAGATATTTTTTATACGCTTTTTGGCATCATTTTCATATAGTTTTCATTATGTTTTGTTTAAGTTTTATTATGTTTCCAGAGGTTTTAGTACAAAATTCACATTTTTGGATTCTACTTTGAGTTTGTGTTTTATGGTGATTTCAGGTATTTTCTGGTTGAAATTGAGGAGCTTGAGCAAAACTCCGATTTAAAGACAGAGAAAGGACTGCAGATGCTGTCAGGATCTGACCTCCATGCACTCAAAAGAGCTTTTATGGAGCCATAGAAGTCCAAATGGTGCACTCTTAACGGTTATGTAAAGCTAACATCCATGGCTTTCCATAAATATATAATAGTCCATACTTTGCTATGGAAATGAAGGCCCAAAACTGACGTTCAACGCCAGCCACCAGCCCTATTCCTGGCATCCAGCGCCCACAAGGGAGCAGCTAGCATTCAACGCCCAAAAGGGAGTCCCAAGCCAGCGTTCAACACCCCTAAGGGGTATTAGCTCGTGGAAGACACTCAAGCTAAACCCAAATACTCACCAAGTGGGCTCCAAAAGTGGACTTTCGCACTACGAGACTAGTTTATCTTATTTCTATAATTCTTAGTTAACAAATTAGTATATATACAAGAGTTCACCTTTGTTAGAAGACTTTTGTCCATTTTTATGTTTTCCATAGTATTTTCTAGAAGCATGAGTCACTAACCTCCTAAGGTTAAGGTTAGGAGCTCTGCTGAATTTCATAGATGAATAATATTACCGTTCTAGTTCAATATGTCTGATTTATTCTCTTATGCATTCTTGTTCTTCATCTCATGAATTGAGGGTGACCCGTGACAATCATCCCTGTTCTACATGGGTTCCATGCGAGTCCTGACCCGGATAGTGTTGAACCAAATCTAGAGATTGCATTGCGGATTTCAATAGAGTACCTGGGCAACTTTGGGTACGTGACATAAAATCCTGTTGACCGTGGGTAAGTGAGGTCTTTGTGGCATTAAGGCTAGAGTCAGAGAAGTAGCACTTTCTGATCCAGAAGATCTACCTTGTCTATGGCACCTTGAGTAGGATCATGAAGGGGAGTGGATTGTTTAGACCTTCATCTTCTGCTACAGTGAGAAACCTAGAGGTGGCATGATGAGAGGACATGAGTCATCTCAACATGGTGGATTGCTATAGTGGAAGAGGTTAACTTGATGAGAGGACATGAGTTAATAACTTATGGCTGCCATTGAAGGAATAAAAAATTTATTGAAGTGGACTGTAAGAAAAGTTAATCCCGAAAGACAAAGCATCTCCGAAGCCTCGACCGTTCTCATTGATAAACTCTAATTTGGTGGTTTATCTTGTGCTTAATTTAGGGGACTTTATCACCTTTTACCCACATTTATCCAATGAAATAGCATGGTTTTGCATATTCTCCTTTATTTGTACTTAAGTGTGAAAACATGCTTTTTAGACCTTTAATTAGCTAAATTTAATTCACCTTTAATTCCACTAGATGCCTTGATATGTTTGTTAGTGAATTCAGATTGGAAAGGCTAGGAATAGATCAAAGGGGTGAAGAGGAAAATCATGCAAGTAGAGAACTCATGGAAAAAGAAGGATTTGGGATGAACTCATCGACGCGCACGCGCAGCAGACGCGGATGCGTGGAAGGTGACGTCGCATGGCGACGCGTTCGCGTACATGGCGCGTACGCGTGGGAGCAAAATGCCAAGCGATGCGTACGGGTGCATGGCATGTACGCGTCGATGCTCGCACGTGACTCACTTAAAGGAAAAATGCTGGGGGCAAATTTTGGGCTTCCCAGGCCCATAACCAACTCATTTCTGAGGTTATTTAAGGCAGAATTTAAGGAAGAGTCAACACATTAGAATCACTTCACACATTAGGACATAGTTTTAGTTAGAGAAGTAGTTAGAGTTAGTTTTTAGAGAGAGAAGCTCTCTCTTCTCTCTAGAATTAGGATTAGGTTTAAGTTAATCTTTTAGATCTAGATCTACTCTTGCTTCAATTTTCCATTTGCTTTATGAATTCTCTTGTAGATCTACATTTCTTCTCAATGCAATTGGTAAGTTCTTTGTTGTTTCATAATTGTTTTGCTTTTCCATTATTGATCTCTTGCCATTGTAGTTAGATCTCTCTTTAATTTTTGCAATTCATGTTGTTTACCTTTATTGCCTTCTATGTGTTTGTTGAAATGCCTCTTTTTCTTATGTGTTAGATTTTGTTCCTCTTGGCCTTGGTTGAGTAATTAGTGACTTCCCTAGGGTTAGACTAGGACTTGTGACTCAAGTTGATTACTTTCACTTGACCTTCCTCCATGAGTAGAGGTTAACCAAGTGGGAGCAATGAACAATTCTCATCATAATTGATAAGGATAGCTAGGATAGGACCTCTAGTTCTCATACCTTGCCAAGAGCCCTTTTTTAGTTGTTAGTTTATTTCCTTTGCCATTTACATTCCTTGTCTCTTATTCCAAAAACTCCAAAACACACCTCTAACCAATAACAAGAGCACTTTATTGCAATTCCAAGGGAGAATGACCCGAGGTTTAAATACTTCGGTTATTATTTTTAAGGGTTTGTACTTGTGACAAACAAATTTTTGTATGAAAGGATTATTGTTTGTTTAGAAACTATACTTGCAACGAGATTTCATTAGTAAATTTCTTTACCACACAAAATCCGTTCATCAAAAATGGCGTTGTTGCCGAGGAATTGCAATGGTGTTATATTATTGGTTATTATATATATGTGAATATTGTGAATATGCTTCTTTGTTGATTGTTGCTAGTTTTGGTAGTTTGTTTTTGTTATTTCTTACTAGTTTTGGTTTTCATTTTCCCTTGCTATCATGAATTTTCATTTTGGCTATGATTGTGATTACAATTATGTTGTAGGCAATGGAAATTTCAATGATAACATGCATCAAGGATGGGACAATCAAAGGTGGGAGGAGCCATATGCATGTGATCAATCCTTTTGGCAATAATCTCCACCAATGCACTATGAAGAAGAGCCATTCTATGATGCATACCAATCCAATGGCTATGGTGAATTTTCTTGTGACTACCAAGAACCACCACCATATGCCTATGAGCCATATCCTCAACATAACCCTCAACCATACTCACAAGCCTCTTTTTACCAAACACCTCCATATGACCCTAATCCATATCCACCATATCAACCACCTTTTGAGCCATATAAGCCACACATAGAACCACCACCATTCTAATATCAATACTTCCAAGAACCACCACCTCCACACCCCTACCAAGAAGAACCACTTTCCTATCATGAACCCTTTCTCCAAAATAATGAACCCTCTTATCCACCCCAATCTATAATGGATGAAACCCTTAGTGTTCTTTTTCAAGGGCAAGATGAGATAAAAAGGGATGTGCAACAATTTGTGGCTACCTTGACCAAGGTAGTAAGCCAATTAGCCTCCCAATGCTTGAGTACTCAAAGCACTCCTGCGGTCATATGTAGAGAATCAATTGAAGAGCATAGCATAAAGGAGAGATTGGAAACTCCGGTGGAAAAGGAGGAATGCGACTTCGTGTTAGAGCAATTGGAGGAACCTATGCTTGTTAAAGAAGAGGAAGAAGTGGTTGAAGACCTAGGAGATGCGAAATTGCCATGGGAATCTAAAGTTGAAGAAAACCTCTCCAAGAAGATTGAATTTGATGTTAAGGAGGAGAGTGAACAACCTCCAAAATAATCCTTGAAAGAAGACTTAGAAGGAATGAAGCAAGAATTGAGTTCCCTTGGTGATGAAGATCATGCATCCAACCTTCTTGGTGGTGAATCCTTTGAACTTGAAGAATCTTCTCCCAATGAGATAGAGAGCAATATAGAGATAGATTTCTCTCTTCCTCCTATTTATGAATTGAGTGATGGAGAAGAGTTAGATGAAATTAATAAACAAAGGTTAGAAAGTGAAGAAGTTTGTGAACAGGTGGACGCAATCAAGGAAGAACATAAGGGAGTGGAGCGTGCCAGGACATTAGAAATACCTCTCCCCAAGCCACCACCATCCATTCTTTCATTCAAGTGGGTAAATTCCTTATACTTAAGCTTTATTATTCCCCTTGAATATGGTCTACTTGAGACGGATGGTCAACATAGACATATTTGTGGCTTTAAGAGTAAAAGAGAGATGGTTAGTGGTTGAAAACATCATTCTAGGTTCATTATGGTTACATGTTCAAAGCCTAATTGCAAGGTTTGGTGTAGAACTAGATTAGTTGGGTCTAAGATGATGTTTGGTCACTTAAATGAGAATTCTAAGGTCATGCCACCCAAATGGAATAATGATGATCAATTTGAATATGGGTGTCGAAATAAGATACGAGATCCGGGCATACATGAAGACCAAATTTGGGAGTCCCTAGCTTGTGAAGAACTCCATCAAAGCTTGGAGATATTGATCTTGAATGATGGAGCTTATTGGAAGTCCAAGCATTGGTGGATGTTCAAGGATGAATTCAAGCACGAGCCACCTTGAGAGGAGCTCCCCATAAGTCCAAATTAAGGACAATAAACAAAAGAGCTAGGTGGGAGACACCCCACCAAGGTAAATTCTTTTCATTTTTCCCTTTTGTACAATCGGTAAAAGTAGTTTAATTTCATGTTTTGTTTGGTTTGTTGAGTTTATTTGATAGTTTGGTATGCTGAATAAGGCTTTATGGTGTTTTGGTAGCTGTTTGGAGGTTTGGAATGCTTGGTTTGGTGCAAAAACATGAAAAATTTTGACAAAACAGAGCACCAACCCACGCGTACGCGTGCCCTAAGAATTTTCAAACATCCACGCGCACGTGTCATCTATGCGTACGCGTGGATCGAGAAGTTTAACCCCTCCATACATTCACCCGAGAGTTGCGCCTGTACTGTGCGAACATTGTGCCTGAGGCACTAAACAACCCACATGTAAGCATGAAGGACGCGTATGTGTCACCTCTCTGGTTTGCCATGCACGCGTATGCACGTATCACGCGTACGCGTCGCCTCCATTTCGCCACCACCCACACGCACACGTCATGTACGCGTATGCGTGGATCACCTTTTCTCAATACTCTTCTTTTCTTCTTTCCTTCCCATTTCTTTCCTTCTTTCTTCTTCCCTTCTCCTACTCCTCATCCAACACTTCCAAACACCAACTATAACCATTCTTTTCAGTTAATTAGTTGTTTAATTAGTTAAATTTTCATTTTATTTTCTCTTTTTCATACTAAGTGTTGGATTAGTAATCTTGTTTACTATTCACTGCTGCTGATCATTGATAAGATGTTATCTTAACATCATTGTTGTTAAGTTTTATTGTTGGTTTATTATTGAGGTTACAATTTTGCTACTTGGTTTTGAGTTTCTCATACTTAACTTTTGTGAATGCCAAGTACATGTGACATTGCCTTCAAGCATGTTAGATTTTTTTTGAATCGCATGATTTGGCCACCATGTGATTTAAACCCTTTTCTTTGATTAGGCAATTCCTTGGTGGATATTGTGCATTTACCTTAATGCATTGTACTTCTTGATCATATGCATTCATATGTTTTTAGCTTGAATGCTTTCATGCTTCTTTATATCTTGTTTGGTTGTTTTTGACCAACAAGTTTAGAGCATCTCAAGCACACTAGAATGTATGAAGTGCATGCTCCTTTTTGTATAATTTGTGACACAGCTCTGTATGCTAGTGTGTGTTCTAGACCGCATGCATCTTATGATTCACACACCTATTTCTCACTAATGTCACACTAATTCACCCACTCAATTCTAGTGATTTACCTCATTCCAACAACTTGAGCTTCCTTGTTTTCGTATTTACTTGTCTTACTATCCTGCCTTCTACTTTCAGGATGAGTCACTATAAGCAAAAATGGAAGCGGGGAAACAGAACACGCAGCAACCGGTTGACCTACTAGCTAAAGGTAGCAATTCGGAGAGTCGTCGTACCCCCTTGCTCATCTTAGATTGCACCGAGGACGGTGCAAACTTTTAAGTGTGGGGAAGTCGTCCGACCGTTCGGCGCTTATGGGTGACAAGTTCCTAATCCTAACACTTTTGCATATCATTTTTAGGACTTTTAGGATTTTTAGTTGCATAGTTGCATATATATGTATAATAAGCTTAGTCAAAATGATGAAATTTTTCAAGGATCTATTCTATAGAGCATCTCAATTGATTTGAGTGAAAAACTTTTCATAGAACTTGCTTGAATTATTTATTTTGTGGATCATGTTTTTGAGCTAAGAACACACAACTTTGGGAGTTTTGAGCCTAATTGTGTGGTTACATCTTATAACCACTAATTTTCCTTCTTGTGTGCATTGTTCTCTTCCTATGATTGTGATCTTTGATTTGTTTGATTTTTTATGTCCATTATTTTGTGTACTCATGCACTTATATGATTGAGGCCATCATTTCATTAGCTCGCTTGCCCATATAGCGTACCTTTTATTAACCTTTGTTAGCCAACTTTGAGCCTATGATTAACCCACTTTATTCTTAATTTAGCACATTACAAGCCTTAAAGCAAAAAACAATAAATGTCCTTAATTTGGATCTTTGATTAGCTTAGGCTAGTGAGTGTGAGTATTATTCAAGTGTGGGAAAACTTGGGACATTGGTTGGGATAAAAAAGGTGTTTTGTATTTTTTATCGGGAATTTAGGAAATTGGGTACATACTCATGTATTAATCAAATGTTAAACCTTATGCATTGATGTTCTTGTATATAGTTTAAAAGAAAGAAAAGAAAAAAAATATGAGAAAAACAAAAAGAAAAAAAGGAGGAAAAGAAAAGAAAAGAAAAAGAAAAAAATATATATAGGAAAAGAAAGAAAAAGAAAAGCAATAAAAAGTGGACAAAATGCCCCAATGTAAAGCTTAATAAAGATCAATGTATAGGTGTTGTGAAATGAAAAGAAAATGTATGAGTACGTGAAAAAGTGAGGAATGGGTAACTAGGTTAGTACATAATTGTATAGGATGTCATAGGTTGGGTGGGAAGTCTAAGCTTATCAAATATTCCAATTTCAAGCTCACTTGACCAAATGCATCCTACCTTGACCCTAACCCCATTACAACCTATGAATAAAACCTCATGATAATTGTATGCATGCATGAAATAATTGTTGATTGTTAGATGAGAAACAAATCTTGGAAAGCATTATTAGGAGAGAATTGAGTGAATCAACCCTAAACACTTGAGCGAATAGAGTGTAAACACGTTCCGGTGAGGGTTCGATTGCTCAATTACATGGTTTCACCTAGAATCATCACTTTTCATGCAAGTTTGTAAAGATATTTAATAACTCAACTCAATTGTGGATTTGATTTGATTGCTATCGCTTTAGCCCTTAAGCTATATATGTTCTCTTGGGAATTGATTTATTTTCACCAAATACTTGCATCTATATAGATAGTTGCATATAGATAGGTTGCATTTAGTTAGTTGTTACATTGAATAAATGTTGATACCCTTTGTTTTCTTCTTGATTTAGCATGAGGACATGCTAAGATTTAAGTGTAGGGAGGTTGATAAACCCCAATTTGGTGGTTTATCTTGTGCTTAATTTAGGGGACTTTATCACCTTTTACCCATATTTATCAAATGAAATAGCATGTTTTTGTATATTTTCCTTTATTTGTGCTTAAGTGGGAAAACATGCTTTTTAGACCTTTAATTAGCTAAATTTAATTCACCTTTGATTCCACTAGATGCCTTGATATGTTTGTTAGTGAATTCAGATTGGAAAGGCTAGGAATGCATCAAAGGGGTGAAGAGGAAAAGCATGCAAGTGGAGAACTCACGGAAAAACAAGGATTTGGGATGAACTTATCGACGCGCACGCGCAGCAGACGCAGACGCGTGGAAGGTGACGTCGCATGGCGACGCGTACGCGTACATGGCGCATACGTGTGGAAGCAAAATGCCAAGCAACGCGAACGCGTACATGGCGCATACGCGTCGATGCTCGCACGTGACTCACTTAAAGGCAAAACACTGGGGGCGAATTTTGGGCTTCCCAGGCTCAGATCCAACTCATTTATGAGGCTATTAAAGGCAAAATTCAAGGGAGAGTCAACACATTAGAATCACTTCACACATTAGGACATAGTTTTAGTTAGAGAAGTAGTTAGAGTTAGCTTCTAGAGAGAGAATCTCTCTTTTCTCTCTAGAATTAGGATTAGGTTTAGATTAATCTTTTAGACCTAGATCTACTCTTGTTTCAATTTTCCTTTTGCTTTATGAATTCTCTTGTAGATCCAAGGTTCTGAAAATCGGTTCGAACCGGTCGGTCGAACCGGTTGAACCGCAAACGGATGGAAAAAACGGTTCGGATAGATGTCAAAATCGAAGAATTAGAAAATCGTCATTGACCCGTCGAACCGGCCAAGAATCGGTCGGTTGAACCGAACCGTGACCCGGCCGGTTTTTTGAATTTCACCAAAACGTCACCGTTTGGGTTGAGGAACCCTACCCAAGTACCCAACGTCCCAACCGTAACTCTCCAAAATGGCAAACACACGCAGCACTCCCTTCACGCCATCACCCTTCCTCTCATCGTCATTGAGCTCCTCCCTCACTTCCCTCCAGCCACTGGCAAGCCAACGCCGCCGTCACAGCTTGGAGTTTCTAATCCACCGTCTCAACGTGGTTCCCCTCCATCGTGCAGCCATGCTTGAGCTTCGAAACCACCAATCCACCATAGTCGGCCTCGCCTCGCCTCCTGCCTCTGTCGCACAGCCATTGTCCTGCCAGCGCCAGCTTTATTCCACCGCGTCAGTCCTTTGGTCGTGCCCTATCCCCATCTCCCCTTCTTGCTACTGATCTGCTCTGCTCTAGCATCTAGTTCTAGGTATTAATTTCTTTTTTAAACTATAATTGTTGTTGAGACTTGAATCATGCTCTTATCCCTCGCAACACTTTCAAAGCCACGCTTCACTTAAGGGACACTCTTCAAAGCCGCCAAGGATTTTCTTACCTTCGCTGCTGATTGTAGTAAGATTTTCATGGTTAGTTATTCTAATCTCCCCTTTAATTCAATTTATTTTTTTCCCATATAATCCATCAATTTTCAGAGAGAGGTTTAATCTTTTGCAAGTTTTGAGAGGGACCAAAGTATGACTAAGTTCTTCAAAACTGAGGTGGTGTGAAGCTTTGACTATATAAAATAATAATAATTAGTAAAACATTAAAATAAAGGTTCGAGAGCCTTCTGATTAAAATAATATCATCATATATGGTATAATTGGTATTATATTAATGCACAAAAACGATGAAGTTAAAGAGCAGGTTTGTGTATATTTGCATCATAATAATCTTGCTCAGTTCAGAAGATGTCCATGCTATTGAAGAAGATAAAAAATTATGTTCAAATTGAAAATCTAGTTGTGTATGATAATGTAGGAGGAAAGGGCCATTCTTCAAAATCCAGAAAACAAGTCGCAAATGAAAGGAATCATCATACGCCTGTTATCTTAAAGAATTTCAATGTCCTGTTTCAATAAAGAATCCTGTCATTGTTTCAACAGGACAGGTATGCCTATGTTTTATCTTTTCTGTAGGGATATTTATAGTTTGTATTTGAATGAGATGATGCTATTGGTTTATGTTTTAAGGGGTTTATTTATATTTTTTTATTATAAAACGGTTTTTTTCGGTTGAACTACGGTCGAACCGGTTGAACCAATAAACCATCAAACCAGTAGTTAGAACGGTTCGATGACCGGTACGGTTTTCAGAACCTTGTATAGATCTACATTTCTTCTCAATGAAATTGGTAAGTTCTTTGTTGTTTCATAATTTTTTGCTTTTCCATTATTGATCTCTTGCCATTGTAGTTAGATCTCTCTTTAATTCTTACAATTCATGTTGTTTACCTTTATTGCCTTCTATGTGTTTGTTGAAATGATTCTTTTTGTTATGAGTTAGATTTTGTTCCTCTTGGCCTTGGTTGAGTAATTAGTGACACTAGGGTTAGACTAGGACTTGTGACTCAAGTTGATTACTTTCACTTGACGTTCCTCTATGAGTAGAGGTTAACAAAGTGAGAGCAATGAACAATTCTAATCACAATTGATAAGGATAGCTAGGATAAGACCTCTAGTTCTCATACCTTGCCAAGAGCCCTTTTCTAGTTAGTTTATTTCCTTTGCCATTTACATTCCTTGTCTCTTATTCCAAAAACCCCAAAACACACCTCTAACCAATAACAAGAGCACTTTATTGCAATTCCTAGGGAGAACAACCCGAGGTTTAAATACTTCGGTTATTATTTTTAGGGGTTTGTACTTGTGACAAACAAATTTTTGTATGAAAGGATTATTGTTGGTTTAGAAACTATACTTGCAACGAGATTTCATTAGTAAAATTCTTTACCACACAAAATCCGTTCCTCACTCATACCAATGATTTCCTACCTATCCAGTAACGTTTTATTTATTTATTATGTTTTATGCATTTTTCGTGACAAACTATAATTTCTATACACCTAACTAAGATCTGCAAGGTAACCACTGCTTGCTCAAACCAACAATCTCCGTGGGATCGACCCTCACTCACCTGAGGTATTACTTCGATGACCCGGTATACTTTCCGATCTATCTATGCGAAACGTGTGGAACCAGTTTCATGCACCAATGAGGTTGGTTCTAACCTCTCATGGTCTTGGAAAAATCTCTTGGAAGGAAGGAATGATCTAGAGAAAGGTATCAAATGATATATTGATAATGGTGAAAGAGTGAGTATTAGATATGACACCTGGTTTGCTGACAATCCCTCATTCAAAATTCTTCAATACCAGGAGATTGATCCTACTCTGATATGGGTTAAACAACTACTCAGTGTGGATGGGAGCTGGAATCAATCCATCATTTTTAACCATTTCAATCAAATAGATGCCAGAACTAAGGTTGCGAGAACCAAACCAGTCAATGAACCAATAAGATAACTGGTTTACTGATTTAATGGTTTGACTGGAGTTCAACCAGATTTCAACTATTTTAATTAAATATTAATTAAAAATTCAATATGTAATTTTAAATATTTATATTCATTAATTTCTAACATAATAAAATTCAAAATTTCAGAATTTCACATAATAAATTATTCATAATTTATCAATAAAAGTTCAAAAATAACGTTAAACATCAAAGTTATAACTAAAGTAGGTCAAAACGTATGTAAATGACAAACACAATATTCTACCACCAAAAAAATATTAACAACCAAATTTTTAACTAAACAAAAGCACTAATCATTTTTAACTATAATGGTCAGCAAATATCACACCCCATGTTAGAATTTGCCACTTGCATAACAAAAAATGAAACTTGCATTTACAATGCAAACAAATAACAATACAACACAACATATATCCCTAAAATGGAAAATTTGCTATTCTTTACATGCATAAACAACACACGAGGCACTAGTCTAAAGTCTAAACTTTTGTTTCTTACTGATCATGAACTAAAATGGGCATAAACAAAATGGGTAGACACCATTTCACTAAGACATGTTCCTTTGAATAAAGAGAAGGTAAGGAGAAGGCAAGATAACAATAAATGACTATATCCTACTTATTTTGTGCCAAAATAGGAAGTGTGAAAATACATGAAGCATAGCCTCAAGAAACATTGCTTCAGTGGGTGGCTTGGCTTGGAGTATGATCCACACTGCCACCACAACTAAATGAACCACTAGTTGTTGCTGCCACCTAAGGGCGATTAGACATGTCGCATCCCCTTCCACTTTCTGCATAGCCATAAACATAACCCCTTCCATAATAACCACCACCATGAGAACGTCCACCATGGCCTCCCTAGCCACCACTAAATCCAATCATTAACAAAATAAAAAAATCCATCTAATTAGCAAATCAATTATTAACAAATAACAACAGTAAAACCAGCAAGCACAAATGATACACGAGGAGACGACTGTGAACATAGTATTATCAAAATTTAAGTATTATCAAAAAATCAAAATTGAAGTCACAGTGTTTACTGGAGACATAGAGGAAAGGGAGTAACAGCGACGACAGAGGAGACAGCGACACTGGCGAACACACAGAGAGAAAGAGAGCTCGGCAATGACAACGATGCGGTGCTGCAGGGCTGTGGGGGCTATGGTGGCTGCGGGTTGCGCGATTGGAGAGCTGGGTTCTTCTTTCAATTTCAAAATTTCACTTCAGTTTCAGAGATGAGAGGAGAGGAGTGTGGGACTCGGGGATTGGGTTGGAGGCCGTTGGGCATTTAGGGTTCTCCTTATTTCTTTTTCTTTTTTAAGTGAAAAAGGTACCGGTTGGAGGGTTTCTATTAAACTGCAAACCCTTCAAAAAATCAAATTTTCAACTAAACAAAGACACTAATCATCACCAATCATTTTTAACCATAATGGTTAGCAATTATCACACCCCATGTTAGAAACTTGCATTTACAATGCAATCAAATAACAATACAACAAAACACATATCCATGAAATGGAAAACTTGCTATTCTTTACATGCATAAACAATACATGAGGCACTAGTCTAATGTCTAAACTATTGTTTCTTCTTGATCATGAAAAAAATTGGGCATAAACAAAATGGGTACACACCTTTTCACTAAGACAGGTTCCTTTGAGTAAAAGAGAAGGTAAGGAGAAGGCAAGTGGTGTGCGAAATTGAACTCCGCACAACTGAACCGGCAAGTGCACTGGGTCTTCCAAGTAATACCTCAGGTGAGTGAAGGTCGAATCCCACGGAGATTGTCAGATTTAGCAAGCAATGGCCACCTTGTAAATATTAGTCAGGCGATTAGAAAAGATGGTTGTTTGTTAAGAAGCATAAACGGAATAATAAAGAACGAATTACCAGATTAGTGTAAAAGCAGTGATGGACAATTAGTTAAGGCTTCGGAGATGCGTATTCTTTCCGGATTACCTTTTCTTACTGTCTACTTCAACAACGAATGACTCATTCAATGGCAACTGTAATTGACTAACTCATGTAGCATCCTCATCAAGTTAGTCTCCTCTAAACCATAGCAGTCCACCATATCCGAGCAACTCATGTAGCATCCTCATCAAGTTAACTCATGGCTTCCTGCTATAGTCGAAGGTGAAGACCTAAGCAATCCACTCCCCTTCACGATCCTACTCAAAATACCACAGACAAGGTCAAATCTTCTAGATCAGGGAACACTGCTTCTCATACTCTAGCATTGATGCCATAGAAACCTCAATAACCCACGGTCAGAATTTGACAGCATCTGCAGTCTTTTCTCTGTCTCTGAATCAGACTTTTCCAAAACTCCTCAATTTTAATCAGAATTCACCTAAAATCATCATAAAACACAACAACTCAAAGTAGAATCCAAAAATGTGAATTTTTCACTAAAACATATAAAAACATAATAAAACTTAAGCAAAACATAACTAAAACAATATGAAAATGATGCCAAAGAGCGTATAAAATATCCGCTCATCAGAACACCAAACTTAAACTATTGCTTGTCCCCAAGCAACCAAAAACAAAGTAGGATCAGAAAGAAGTGAAGGATATAATAAATCTCAGAGGTTTTCAAATGCTCAGTTCCAATTGATGAGCGGGGCTTGTAACTATTCACTTCTGAATAGTTTTGGCATCTCACTATCCTTTGAAACTCAAAAGTGTTGATGTCTTTAAGAATTCAGAATCCGGATGATATTATTGACTTTCTTAGTTCAATTCTTATTTATCCTTGAACACAGCTTCTTTTAGAGCCTGGTCGTAACCCCTAAGCGCTTTGTTTTCTAGTATTACCACTGGATACATAAACACCACAGACACTTAACTAGGTGACCCTTTCGGATTGTGATTCCGCTTTGCTAGATTCTCCAGCCAGTGGTGTCCAGAGTTCTTAGGCACACCCTTTTGCTTTTGGAATCATGACTTTAACTGCTCAGTCTCAAGCTTTTCACTTGACACCTTCACACCACAAGCATTTAGTTAGGGGAGGAGCTCAATTGAACTTTTTAGCCCAAGATTTAGTTTCTTTAGACCCTCCTAACCATTGATGCTCAAAGCTTTAGATTCTTACTCTTTCCGTTTGGTTTAAAGAGCGATTGGCTTTTTCTTTTTTTCTCACTTACTCTTGCCTTTTGGTTTAAAAAGCTATTGGATTTTTTCTTTTTCTTTCTTTCTCTCTTTTTTTTCATTTGTTTCTTTTTTTGCTACTTTTTCTTGCTTCAAGAATCAATAATTAGATTTTTCAGATTACCAATAATACTTCACCTTTTCCATCATTCTTTCAAAGACCAACACACTTAACTTCAATATCAAATATGCATTGTTTATTCATGCATTCAGAAAGTAAAAGTAATGCCACCACATCAATTAATTGGACTATTCTTATTATATAACTCGAGTTTATGCATCTTACTTCTCTTTTTTCAAATAAAATTTTTCTTTTAAGTATGGTGAGAGATGCATGGAATATTTCATAGCTTTAAGACAAAACAAAGCATGATCATGCACTTAGAAACAGATAACAGACAATGAAATACAATCAAAAACAGAAAAAATAACATAGGCAAAGGGGGTATGGAACTTGACCACCTTAGTGACGGTGGCTACTGCTTCCTCTAGAGAATCCAATGGAGTGCTTGATTTCTTCTATGTCATGTCCCTGTCTTTATTGCTCTTTCCTCATGGCTCTTTGATCTTCTCTTATTTCATAGATGATGGTGGAGTGCTCTTGGTGTCCCATCCTCACTGATCGAAGTTAGAGTTTAATTCTCCTAGAGAAGTATTCAATTGATCCCAATAACCTTGGGGTGAAAAATGCATCCCTTGTGGCATCTCAGGGATTTCTTATTGAGGCAGCTCCACATGCTCTTACTGTAGTTCATGTGCCGGTTCTCTAACATGCTCCATCCTTGTTTTAGTGATGGCTTGTCCTTCTCAATGGGGATGTCTCCTTCTATGACAATTCCAGCTAAATTGAATAAGTGACATATGAGGTGAGGGAATGCCAATCTTGCTTGGGTGGAGGTCAATTTTGCCACCTTTTACAGCTCTTGACGTATCACCTCATGTACCTCCACCTCATCCCCAAGCATGATACAGTGAATCATGATGGCTCGGTCAATGGTCACTTCGGAACGGTTACTAGTAGGGATGATAGAGCATTAGATGAATTTCAACCATCCTCTAGCTACGGACTTAAGGTCAAGCTTTCTTAGTTGGATAGGCTTGCCTTGAGTATAACTTCTATATTGTGCTCCTTCCACACAAATGTCTGAAAGGACTTGGTCCAGCCTTTGATCAAAATTGACTCTTCTAGTGTAAGGATGTGGGTCTCCTTGCATTAATTGTAGATGGAGCGCCAACCTTACACCTTCCGGGCTGAAATCCAATAGATGCCCTCGGACTAAGGTGTGCCAATTTTTGGGGTGTGGGTTCCCAGTAGTGTCATGATTTTTGGTGACCCACGCATTGGCATAGAACTCTTGCACCATTAAGATTCCAACTTTTGGGATAGCGTTGGTCAGAACTTCCTAACCTCTTCTCCGAATTTCTTGTTGGATCTCCGAGTACTCATTCTTTTTTAGCCTAAATAGGACTTCAGAAATCAGCCTTTCTTTGCCACTGCTTCATAGAAGTGGTCTTGATGAGCCTTAGTAAGGAATCTCTCCCTTTCCCAAGGTTCGGAGGTGGAAGCTATTGCTTTTTCTTTCCTCTTTCTGAGGATTCTCTAACTTTAGGTGCCATAAGTGTGAATGAAAAGCAAAAAGTGAGGCTTTTTCAACATCAAATTTAAAAGCATTGCTCATCCTCAAGCAATTATTAACAAAAAGAATGAATAGAGTAGAAGAAGAAGAGAATTAGTGGAGATAAAGGAAGTGAGAGATTCGGCCAAGTGGGGGGTATATGGTGTATGAGGGTTCGGTTATGGGGTGGGGTAATTGGGAGGGAAATATTTTGAATTTGAAGTAGGTGGGGTTGGTAGAAATGATTGGATGGTAGTGATGAAGGGTGTTGGGAAGAGAAAAAGGTGATATGGATGTGATTGGTTGAGGGTGTATGGAGAAGAATGTATATAGAGAAGAAAGAAAGTAAGAGAGAGAAGAATGTAGGGTAGGTAGAGATTCTGTGGGACCCACTGATCTTGAGAAGCTAAAGAATTCAAATTCCCTGCCCCCTTGCTGGCGTTGAACGCCCAGCCTCTGCTCCCTGGCTGGCGCTCAACGCCAACTTCCTACTCCATCTTGGGTGTTGAACACCCTCTAGGGACTCCTCCTTTGGCGTTCAACGCCAACTTTCTTACCTGATTGGGGCATTGAACGCCCTCTTTCCTCCTTGTCTGGCCTTCAACGTCAGCAAGGGAAGTACTCCAGGGTGTTTTGCTTTCATATATAAACGTCTCTGTCTCTGTTCTAACTACTGCACATGATCACAAACTCTAAAAAGACATAATTATGAAAATAAACTAGTATTAGGTAAATAAACTTAAGGAAAAATAGGAAGACTCTAGTTATGGTTGGGTTGCCTCCCAACAAGTGCTTCTTTAATGTCACTAGCTTGATGGTTAGCTCCTTTACGGACATGGATACGGGCACAGAATGTCACCCCTTACAGTGAGCATTTTTTTTGTGCTCTCATGGATATGCTCCACGTGTTCCAGAGACAGGACCTTGTTCATAATGTGCAGAATCACTAGGTTGTCTGTGAAGACAACTCTCATGCCAAGTAAGAGGCCTTTAGTGGGAATTTTCTTATCCCTCCAACCCTTAAGTACCTTCTTCTTAGTACCCTTATCCTCAGTGCTTGTGGATAGTTTCACAACACCAAACACAGAGTTGGTGTCTGGGGGATCTGTATAGCTCTGTACTAAGAGAAAGGGTTAGAAAACTAAGTGTTGCATAGTTGTCTCTCCCTTAGAGAAAGATTTAAGATTGGGCATCTTGAATAAAATGTGATCCTCCCATAATTATAGGACTAGCTCCCCTTTTGCTACATCAATTATAGCATTGGCTGTAGCCAGGAAAGGTCTTCCACGGATAATGGATTAATCCTCATCTTTTTTAGTATCTAAGATTCTAAAATCTGCAGGGATATAGAGGTTTTCAACCTTTACCAATACATCCTCTTGCAGGCCATATGCCCTTTTCCAGTGACTTGTCTACCATCTCTAATGAGATCTTGGCAGCTTGCACCTCAAATATTCCCAGTCTCTCTATTACAGAGAGATGCATGAGGTTTATGCTTGACCCTAGGTCACATAAAGCCTTCTCAAAAGTAATTGCCCCTATGGTGCAGGGAATTAGGAAGCGTCTGGGATCCAGTAACTTCTGAGGTAGTTTCTTCTGAACCAAGGCATTGAGTTCCTTCGTGAGCACTGGAGGTTTTTCCTCTAATGTCTCTGTTCCAAACAATTTGGCATTCAGTTTCATGAGAATTCCTAGGCACTGAGTAATTTGTTCATCCTTAGTTTCTTCTTCCTCATAAGAGGAAAAGTATTCTTTAGATTCTATAATCTTCAACCAGGCATTCAAGAGACCCTCTATGGTCTCCTCATGAGTTTTGGTTTCTTTTAGTTCTTCAACAAAGGAGTTCTTAGTGGGTGTTGAACACCCAGCTACTCCTACTGTGGTGTTCAACGCCAGGAGCTGTCCCTTTTTGGGCATTGAATGCCCAGTCTCTACTCTATTATTGGCGTTCAACGCCTCCAACTTCTCCTCTTTGGGCATTGAATGCCCAGCTTCTCCCTTGCTGGCGTTCAACGCCAACTTCTTCTCTTTAGTTTTGGCCTCAACTTCTACAGTGATGGCATTTCACTCTTCTCTTGGGTTTACTTTAGTGTTACTAGGAAGAGTGTTAGGAAGGGTCTCAGAGATTCTCTTACTCAGTTGACCAATCTGTACCTCCAAATTTCTGATGGAGGATCTTGTTTCAGTGATGAAACTATGAGTGGTCTTAGAGAGATTGGAGACTATAGTGGCTAGTCAGAGAAGCTCTTCCTAGGAGTCTCCATCTACTGATGAGAAGATGGGAATGGATTAGTAAGAAACCTATTCTGGTTTTTTCCACCTTGATTGTTATTGAAGCCTTGCTAAGGCTTCTATTGATCCCTCCAAGAAAAGTTAGGATGATTCCTCCATGTTAGATTGTAGATGTTGCCATAAGACTCATTATTGAGATTTCCTGAGGAGTTTTCCAAATAGTTAACCTCATCCATCATGGGTTGATCTGGATCATATGCATCTCCTTCAAAGGAGGTTTCTTGAGTGTTGTCAGCTGCAGCTTGTGATCCAGTCAAATGCTGAGAGATCATGTTGACCTGTTGGGTCAGTATCTTGTTCGAAGGCAATATGGCATTTAGAGTATCAATCTCTATGACTCCTTTCTTCTGAGCTACCCTAGTGTTCACAGGGTTTCTCTCAAAAGTGTACATGAATTAGTTGTTAGAAACCATGCTAATGAGTTCCTGTGCCTCTTCAGGCATTTTCTTCAAGTGGAATATACCACCAGCAGAGTGGTCCAATGCAATCTTGGACATCTCAGAAAGGCCATCATGGTCCAGTCTGAAATCATGTTGGGAGGACACCTTTTGATCAGTTGCTTGTACTGCTCCCAGGCTTCATAGAGGGATTCACTCTCTTTCTGTCTGAAGGTCTGAATTTCCACCCTAAGCTTGCTTAGCTTTTGAGGTTGAAAGAACTTGGTCAAGAATGCATTGACCACCTTTTCCCAAGAGTCTAGACTTTCCTTAGGCTAAGAATCCAGCCATAACCTAGCTCTGTCCCTAACAGTAAAGGGAAAAAGCATAAGCTTGTAAATTTCTAGATCCGCTCCATTAGTCTTGATAGTATCACAGATCTACAATAAATCAGAGATGAATTTGTTGGGATCTTCCTGTGGAAGTCTGTGAAACTGAAAGTTCTGTTGAACTAATGTGACCAATTAAGGCTTCAGCTCAAAGTTATTTGCACCAATTGCAGGTATAGAGATGCTTCTTTCATAGAAGTCAGAAGTAGGTGCAGTAAAGTCACCTAGGACCTTCCTTGCGTCTCCTCCACCGTTAGGATTGGCTGCCATGTCTGTAATTTCAGCTTCTTGTTCAAAAAGCTCTGCGAGATTTCCTCCGGAATGCTGTGCTCTTATTTGTTGTAAACGCCTCCTTAGAGTCCTCTCAGATTCAGGGTCAAGATCAAAGAGAGGTTCTTTATCTCTGTTCCTGCTCATAAACAAGAAGGAAGAATGCAAGAAGAATAGAAGAAAAGGATTCTCTATGTTAGAGTATAGAGGTCCTTTGGGAGAGTCAGAAGAGAAGAAAAGAAAAAAAAGATATCTTTTAGGTTAAAGGAGTTTTCAAAAATTAATAGAGAGGGAGGGGGAGATATTTTTAAAAATAGAAAGGAAAAGAGAGATGAAGTTTTTGAAAAAGAAAAAAGAGAAAGTAGTTAGGAAGTTTTGAAAAAGAAGAAAGAGAAAGAAAATAGAAAGAGAATAAAATAAAACAAGTAACTAACTAATAAACAAGAATCGAAAATAAAAGATTTGATTTTGAATTTTTAATTAAAGGAAGTAAAGATGTGGAATTGTAAAGTTTTAAATTTAAAAAGAAGATAAGATAAGAAGGACTTAAAGTAAGAAGATATGATAAAGATTTGAAAAAGATTTGCAAAGATAAGAATTGAAATTTGATTTTTGAAAAAGATTTGATTTTGAAATTTGAAATTTGAATTTTAAATTTTAAAATTTGAAATTAAATTTTAAAATTTGAAATTAAATTAGATAAGATAGGAATTTTGAAATTTAAATAAAGATAAGAGAAAAGATTTGAAAAAGATATGAAAAGATAAAATTTGAATTTCAAAATTTAAACGTTACTAACAAGAAAACAGCAAACTTAAAAACTTTTAAATCAAGATAAGAAAAGATAGTTAAGATTTTCGAAATTTTAAAGAAAGATAAAAGAAAAATTTTTTGGATTTTCGAAATTTAAGGGAAAAATAAAAACAACTAAGGGACACCAAACTTAAAAATTTTAAATTGAAATAAAGATAAGATAAATATTTTAAATTCAAATAAAGATAAGATAAAGATTTTAAGAAATTAATTAAAAGTTTTCAAAAATTAAAGATAAGATATATTTTTTAATTTTTTGAAATTTTAAAAAGATAAAGAAACACAAGAGACACACCAAACTTAAAAATTTTGAGATCAAAATACTAATAATTTCGAAACTTTAAAGGACAAACACTAAAAGGCACCAAACTTAAAAATTTTGAAATCAAACACAAGAAATTACCAAGAACAGATAGAATATCAAGAAGAACAACCAAGAACAATTTTCGAAATTTGTAAGAAAATATGAACACAAAAATAGACACCAAACATAAAAACTAGCATAAGACTCAAACAAAGAAAAAATTACTAAAGAAAAGAAAGGATTTTGAAAAATTTTTGAAGAAAGAAAACAAAAGACACAAACAAAAGAGCAAATAAACCTTAAAAAGTACCTAATCTAAGCAACAAGATAGTCCAGTAGTTTGTCAATCTCAGAACGATCCCCGGCAATGGCGCCAAAAACTTGGTGCGCGAAATTGAACTCCGCACAACTGAACTGGCAAGTGCACCGGGTTGTCCAAGTAATACCTCAGGTGAGTGAGGGTCGAATCCCACGGAGATTGTCGGATTGAGCAAGCAATGGCTACCTTGTAAATCTTGGTCAGGCGATTAGGAAAGATGGTTGTTTGCAAAGAAGTATAAACGGAATAATAAAGAACGAAATACCAGATTAGTGTAAAAGCAGTGATGGATAGTTAGTTAAGGCTTCAGAGATGCGTATTCTTTCCGGATTAAATTTTCTTACTGTCTATTTCAACAACGAATGACTCATTCAATGGCAGCCGTAATTGACTAACTCATGTAGCATCGTCATCAAGTTAGTCTCCTCTAAACCATAGCAGTCCACTATATCCGAGCAACTCATGTAGCATCCTCATCAAGTTAGCTCATAGCTTCCCGCTATAGTCGAAGGTGAAGACCTAAGCAATCCACTCCCCTTTCGTGATCTTACATACTCGAAACGCCATAGACAAGGTCAAATCCTCTGGATCAGGGAATGCTGCTTCTCATACTCTAGCCTTGACACCACAGAAACCTCAGTAACCCACGGTCAACGGGATTATATGTCACATATCCAAAGTCGTCCAAGCACGCTCTTGGAATCCGCAATGCATTCTCTAGCATGTGGTTTAATGCTATCCAGGCAGGACTCACACAAAACCTATGTAGAATAAAGATGATTGTCACCGGTCATCCTTAATTCAAGATATAAAGAACAAAAATGCACAAGAGAATGGAATCAAATGCGTATTGAAATAGAACAGTAATATTATTAATCCATGAGAATCAGCAGAGCTCCTAACCTTAGATTAAGAGCTTTAGTTTGCTCATGCTTTTACAGAAAGTAGTGTAATGTTCGAATGGGGGAGGAAGATGATGCTAAACATGGGTTATCTCCTCCTTAAATACTAATCTAATGATTAAGGATTGCAGAAAATAAGATAGACTAGGTTGATAGTGCAAAAATCTACTTCTTGGGCCCACTTGGTGAGTGTTTGAGCTGAGCTTGGGGTGAGTCCACGAGTTGGTACTCCCTTTTGGGCGTTGGATGCCCACTTTGCTTCCCTTTTGGGCATTGGACGCTAGCAGCTCCCTTTTGGGCGTCCAATGCTAGGAATGGGGTTGATGAGTATAGACTATTATATATTTCTGGCAAGCCCTGGATGATAGCTTTCCAATGCCATTAAGAGCACACCATTTAAACTTCTATAGCTCCAGAAATGCTCCTTCGAGTGCACGGAGGTCAGAATCTGACAGCATCTGCAGTCCTTTCTCTGTCTCTAAATCAGACTTTTTCAAAACTCCTCAATTTTAGTCAGAATTCACCTGAAATCATCATAAAACACAACAACTCAAAATAGAATTCAAAAATGTGAATTTTTTACTAAAACCTATGAAGCAAAACATAACTAAAACAATATGAAAATGATACCAAAAAGCGTATAAAATATCCACTCATCAGCAAGATAACAATAAATGACTATATCCTACTTATTCGGTGTCAAAATAGGAAGTTTGGAAATACATGAAGCATCAACTCAAGAAACACTGCTTTAGTGGGTGGCTTGGCTCGGAGTATGATCTACATTGCCACCACAACTAAAAGAACCACTGGCTGTTGCTGCCAGCTAAGGGCGATTAGACATGTCGTGTCTCTTGCATAGCCATAACAATAACCCTTTCCATAATAACCACCATCATGAGAGCATCCACCACGGCCTCCCCAGCCATCACAGAATTCAATTATAAACAAAATCAAAAATTCATCTAATCAGCAAATCAATTATTAATAAATAACAACAGTAAAACCAGCAAACACAGAAGGAACAATGAGGAGATGGTTGCGAACACAGTATTATCAAAAATTTAAAATCCAAGTCACAATGCTTACCGGCAGCAAGGAGGATAGGTAGTGATGGCAACAACAGAGGAGACGGCGATACCGGCGCGCGCGCACACACACACACACACACACTGGTGGGACGTGGGGGCTGTGGTCGCTGTGGGCTGCGTGATTGAGGGGCTAGGGTTCTTTTTTCAATTTCAAAATTTCACTTCAGTTTCAGAGATGAGAGGAGAGGAATGTGGGACTCGGGGACTAGGTTGCAGGCCATTGAGTATTTAGGGTTCCCCTTCTTTTCTTTTCTTTTTTTAATAAGTGAAAACGGCGCCGTTTAAAAGGTTTTTATTGAACTGAAAACCCTTCAAAAAACCGATCGATTTCGATAGTTTACTAATTAACCGACAGTTCGACCGATTATGTGATCAATTTTTTTGTCAAATAGTTTATGAAGCTAACTGAACCAACCTAGTAATCGATTTCTGATTAACTCAATTGAACTGGTCGATTCGATTCGATTTTTAGAGCTATGGCCAAAACAACCTGCAACATCCCAAAGGGCGAGAATGAAGATAAACTAATCTGGAGCTAAGAGAAAAATGGCTCCTATTCAATAACTACACGATATGAGGTAGCATTCTATTTCTATCATACTCATGAGCAACAATGCGATAGTAGATTCAGAGCATCAAGACTATAGTAGAGAATAATTTTGGAATTAAAATGCCAGCTGAAAATTCGAGTTTTTCTACCGAAACTAAATCATGAAGGCTTATCAACTATTATGGAGAAACTTTAGACGAAGCTGTGACAAACCTCCAATTTATGCTCCCACTGTTTTTATTAAAATTTAAAAGTAATTTTTATTTTAATGTGATAAGAAGATTATTCTTACTAAGATGTCTCACTTCATTTCATTTTACCCATATTATGATAATAAACACGTATGACTTTTGGAACTAACTAATTTCTGGTTATTACATTTATTATTACACTAGATTATCCCCCTGACTTCTTAATTAGAGATGTTATATTCAAGTCTCAAGAGAAGAAAAAAGAAATCTCGTTCAAAATCTCTACAGTTTTCTTTAAGCAATTTCATTAGATTACCGAATCCTATTTCAATTATATTTCAAAGACTCGTTATTCCAATAATCTAGACAAGGTTTCAACTAAACTTAAGTTAGTAATCCGATTGATATGTAATAATCCGACTTTTTAGTTATATATAATTTAAATTTTATTCTAGTCTTAAGTAAAATTTTTCATGGGGTAGTTGAATTAATGGAATTCTTCAAAATAGAGACGTTGTATATCAATATAATTGCCTTTAGGAAAATGGAATTTAAAATAGTTTTCAACTATTCCTTAATCAGATTGGAAGACTATATATGTATCTTGATTATTCATCTAATTAAGGTGCTCTATGCATGACCACTGAACATGCATGAAGTGAGACTTCCATGGATGCGTTGAATCCATTCTTTCTCACATGTACACGACATACATGTATCTTATTATCAAATTACTTTTAAGTTAATAAAGAATTTGTATAAATTTTATTTGGATATTTTTTTTGTCTTATATTAATTTTTTGTTTATATTATTGTTATGGCGAAAGTAATATTTTTGATAAAGATATTATCGAATTCTTTGACAAGCCAATATTCGACAAGTTAAACATCGATTATTGCCAATTGCCAAGTGCCAAAAGATTTCGATCAACTTTTAAATACATGTAGAATTGACTTTGGATTGGAGTCAATTACGTACTCCATTAGGTACTCTCGATTAATCAATTGATACAAATACTGAAGTCAAAATGGCAGACTCGACTGAGGTCAACTGTGTTCAAGAAGAGTGATGCACGAAAACTTATCTCTCAACTCCGAATTGTCATCAAGTAAAAACTCACAATAGAGTGAGATCAAATCCCACAGGGATTGATTGGTCAAACAACTTTAATTAGAGGAATGTTCTAGTTGAGCTAAGCAAAGTTGAGTTGAGAATTGCAGAAAATTAAATGGCGGGAAAGATAAATGACAAGGAATGTAAATGCTGAAAGTAAATGGGAAAATATAAATTGCAGAAAAGTGAATCGCAGAATCTTAAATGGGAATTTGGGAAAGTGAGCATCAAAGTAAATAGCAGAAATTAAAGAGAATATGTAAGATCAGAAATGGGGGATTCATTGGGCTTAGGAGATGTTGCATTCTCCAGATTAAATTCATCTTCATCTCTTTCTCAATCAATGCATTTATTGATCTCCTTGGCAATCTTAACTGATTGGATCCCAATTTCTTGGCAACCCAATCTCTCTAAGCTTGAACAATTGTCCAATTTCTTGATTAAATTGCTCATGGGAAGAGATGAAGTATGGTCACTGATTATACCACATGCATTCCCAAATCAAAGTGTTGGTAGGATTAAATGTCACAATATCCATCCAAACCCCAATTTGGTCCAGCATGAGAAAGCGTTTCTAGCGTGATCTCCTCATTTCTCTTCCAAGGTTCCGAGGAGATCCAGTTATGGAGAGTTTCTTTTCCAAGATAACTAACCAATTAGATGAAGATCGAAAGCTTTCTAGTAAAATCAAGAGAAAAGAAAGAGGAAGAAGAATGAAAACTACAATTGATCCATCAAATTACAATAGAGCTCCCTAACCCAATGAAAAGGGGTTTAGTTGTTCATAGCTCTGGGAATAGAAATAAAAAATGAAGAATGCAATCTAAAGTAAGCTAAATTGCAGAGAAAGTAAATACAGAGTGTTTACAAGTCTTAGATCCTCAGATCCAAATTCCGATCCCCCTTTTTAGTTCAAAATTACTCCTATATATACTACTCCTTTGCTCCTCTATCAGCTTTGCAAGTCTTGGATATGGGCCTTTGATCTTCAGTTGAAGCAGTTACAGACTTTAGTGGGCTTAGCTTTGCTTGCAGAAAGAAGTTGAGTCAGGCATGGTTTACAGTTAGTCAAGGCGTCAGTGGTGTTAACGTTAAGTGTAGATTCTGGCTCGAAGACGTTAGTGACACTAACTTTGTCACTAACGTCCCAACCCAATTGAGCTACGTTAACTCTAACGTTAGTGGCACTAACATGACCACTAACGTAGCCTTTCTAATCTTCAATAGTGTCATTGGTGCTGACTTTGGCAATGACGCTACACCATTTCCCTTTCTCCCACGTTAATGGTCCACTAACGTGGCCATTAACGTAGGCATACCATGACACGAAGGTGTCATTGATAATAACTTTGTCAATGACGTTGGAAAACTCTTTCTCTTCCACGTTAATGCTCATGTTAATGGCATTAACGTGGCCACTAACATGGGTATACTGGCCATCTCCAACGTCAGTGACAAAATCAGTGTCACTGAGGTTGGCTTCTTATACCTCTTGCTCCATGTTACCTCTTACGTTAGTGGCATTAACGTGGCTACTAACGTTGGTAAGTTTGGCCTAGTGCAACGTCAGTGACAAAGTTAGTGTTACTGACGTTGGCGATCCTTTGTTGCCCCACGTTGGAGCTCACGTTAATGGCATTAACGTGGCTCTTAACGTGATCATTTGTGGCCTTTGCAACGTTAGTGGTATTAACTTTACCATTAATGTTTGGAGCTTTTTCTTTCTTCCACGTTAGTCCCTAAATTAGTGCAACTAACGTAGCAACTAACGTGGGCTGAGATGGCATTCGAAGGCATCAATGGTATTAACTTTACCACTGACGCTGCAAGCTTGCTCCCTTTCCACGTTAGTGACCATGTTAGTGATACTAACGTGGCTCTTCCATGCGTCATTTGTCCTGAAAAGTCTTATAAAGAGGAGAAGACTCAAAGGAATAAGGGTTGGAATCTTTTCAGAAAAAACACTCATACTCACTCGCATCCCCAACGACTTTCTAAGTCAGTCAAGAGTCTTTTTCTTTGAATGGTTCCTTTCATGTCTTTACTTTTCATTTAAATTCTCTGTCACTTTCTTTTCATGCAATTTATCTTCTTTGCAATGTCATTTCGATTCCTTTAAATTCAGCAACTTTTATCTTTTCCAACCTTTACCTTTTAATTTGCCCTTTAATTTTTCAAATACTTTTTCTTTCTGTAATTTGATTTCCATTTTATTCATATCTTTTATGTTTTATTGTTCATTTAGAATTTCTGCAAAGTTTAGTTCCTTCTTCTTTGTCTTTGTCAAAGGCATGGATTTTGATGCAAATAAAAATGATACTTACAAAGAGGACTAGGTTTCGCTCCCAGACCATTAGATATCGAGCTTCCATGGATTTGCTAAAAATCGACAAAATAAATTGGCATGCACAATGGAACAGTTTTAAAATTTAATTGTATCAAAATTTGTTGATTTCAACTGTTACATTGTGCATGCAGTGTTGATATTTAGTGCATGTGATTAAGAAGTTTTAGAATTGTTACCATGTCTGAAGAAGTATCCAATAGCAATGTAGAAACAAGTAATAATGTCCCAATAACTGCTATACAAACTTCTGCAAATTTGATTCTATATGTAGAGTATAATTCTGGGGAGAGTATTGCAGTTATTACTGCAAATGTTGATGGTGGTGGGCGAAATCCACGTCCTAGGATCACCCTAGTGCAGAATCAATCGTAGGTAATTGCAGGTTGGCCTCCATTATTTGGCCTTCTTCCTAACTATACACCTCATATGGACAATAACACATTTCCAGTCAGATCTGAAAATGTGTCAGGTACGGTTTCTAACCAAGCTTCTTTTTCATATCCTGACATTAGTCGAGATTACCAAGTGGACTCCTCGTCGAATAATTCAGGATCGATGGTTGAGTTTTGACAATATATTGATGAAAGCCATAATGATTTAGTCAACCTGTTGACTCACCAGATAACAATTATTCGGAATCCTATCCTGGCTAACAATGAGTCAAAATATGATCGACTGGTTAGACAAGTCGAGAAAATTGCCCGAATTATCGATTATGATGAGGGACAGCCTATTTCCTAAGATTTGGTAGTAGACCAAGAGAATATAGGATATAATGAGGAAAATGTGTTTAACAATCCTAGAAGGGAAAAAATATCACATACCTCGTTCGACGAGATCAAAATGCTGATGAAGTTTTGAATAGACTTTACATACAGCGTGGATATCAATACCAGGTGACAAGGATTGTCGAGGATATTCTCAAAAGAATGGGTATCAACGTGGGTTTCATGCATCAGCCATATTTTGTTTCTATTTTTCCTACTACGGTGCATATGACAGAAGTGTCAAGGGGTGTAAAAAATCTTAAAATAATTACAAAATTTGCAGGTGAGGCTGGAGAATCAACTGTCGAGCATATAGGTCGCTATATGGTCGAATTAGAAAATTTGACAAATAATGAAAACCTGAGAATAAAATTTTTTCCTTCTTCATTAACAAAAAATACTTTCATTTGGTTTTCAAATATGAGACCCAATTCGATTTTGACGTAGGCACAATTGAAAAATATTTTTCATGCTCAATTTTATACGGCCGGGTTGAATGTCTCGTTGACAGATTTGCTTGCAATAAAACGAGACAATGTAGAATCGATAGATGACTATATAATTCGATTAAAAAATACTCGCAATCGATGTTATGTGTCGATCCTTGAAAGCGAGATCGTCAAAATAGCCATCAAAGGTCTTGGCTTTTATATGCATCAAAAATTACTCAATGTGCATATTCCTGTTTTATCCCATTTGGCTGAGAGAGTTCGACAAGTTGAAAAAATAAAAGAAGAAAATAAGAAAGAAAGAAAAATGGTTGAATATGAGTTTGTCAAAAATAATATTTAATAATGATAAGTATTTTTGTTTATACATATTGAAACCGTTGGAAGGAGTTATATACTCTATTAAAGTATGTACAAACATGTCTATAAAAAAAAAGAAAAGAAGTTATAGAGAAGCGGTTCTTGGCAGTTGTTAGATATAATTTTGAAAAAGAAAAAAAAAATTCTCTGTTCAAACTTGAAACGCTGAAGTTGGAAAATAAATTTTTATGGGTCATGATCATGATATTTTTGAATCATTAGATGTGACATCCTCTCTGAGCACAATGATTCGAGAAAGAAAAAAAAAGGTTATCATAATTTAAAAAATATGTTGTCATAAAAATTCAATGAGTTATCAATAATGAGTACAGCTGAAAATATTCAATAAAATATCGAAGGTCCAAAAGTTCGATAAAACAGCCACTTTGCCTCAAAATATCGAAAAAAAAAATTTGGAGGCATTTCTTATATCGAAGATAATTTTTCTTCAATAAATTGAAAAAAGGAAGCATTGTTGAAATATGGAATTTATTTATCCATTTTATTATTCTTGGCTCTTCAAGGATGACAAGATGCTTCACTAATATTTTGTCATGCATTACGTGAAAATATTGATAAAAATTTGTACAGTATATAAAGTTGATCAAACAATTATTTGGGATCAGTTTTGATTTGGTTAAGCCATCGAAGATCAATTTCGACAAAAAAGAGTAAACTAGACATCTAGAGACTGAATTTCTTCAGAATTCACGGAATAATTATTCATCTTTGTTTCGTCGATCCCATGCTATTGGGGTTGGATGGATCAAGAATTGGCAAGAGTTTTGTGAATGAGAAAACGAGAGAATACCAATCGCAACAGGCTCGATGTAGTTATTTTGATTGAGACCGTGGAAGAAATACCATTTTTCGAGATCGAATTGGTGGTAACCAACGTGGTCGACAATTGCATCGAGTTAATACGGGATATTCCTTCTACTTCAACCCGATGAAGGGTAAAATATTCTCCTTTAAATCGAATTGTCTTTCTAGTAGATAGTGAAACAATTCTAAAAAGAAAAATTCCATACTGATTGTAAGAAAAGACAAAGTAGTTGAAACACCATTTCTAAAAATGAATTCAACTATGTTGATGAGAAATATTTTGAGGAATGAGATGAATAAGTGACTGGTACCATCGTCCAAAATATTGAATAATAGTAAGTATTTATATTTTCTTCCTTCTAGTCGAAAAATAAATACTTCGGGGGCATTTGTTATATCGAAAATAATATTTTCGATAAAGATATTAAATTCTTTGACAAGCCAATGTTCGATAAGTTAGACTTCGATCATTGCTAAGTGCCAAAATATTTCAATCAACTTTCAAATATATGTTAGAATTGAATTTGGATTGGAGCCAATTACGTACTCTGTTAGATACTCTCTATTAATTGATTGATACAAATACGAAAGTCGAAGTGGCAGACTCGACTAAGGTTAACTGTGTTGAAGAAGAGGTCAACAATGCAATTTGTTAGTTGAAAAAATAATAAGTTGTGAACTTTGAGGTGGAGAATATCTACATTGGATTCATCTAGGATGGTCAATCGATGAAGGAAAGAATGTTGATCGACTAAGACTCATCTAGAGAGTGAAGCAATTGAAGGAAGTTAATAGGTGAAAATAGTGGCAGTTATAGACAACACTCAAAGAGCGGGAATAGTTACTCATGGATTAATGTACGTTGAAGTTACATTTCAATTGGATTGGTTGAAGAGTCTTATAAATAGGAGAAGACTCGAAGGAACAAGGGTTGGAATCTTTTTAGAGAAAATACTCATACTCACTCACATCTCCAGCAACTTTCTGAGTCATTCTAGAGTCTTTTTCTTTGAATGGTTCCTTTCATATCTTTACTTTTCATTTAAATTGTCTAGCAATTTCTTTTTATGCAATTTATCTTTTTTATAATGTCATTTCAATTCCTTTAAATTCAGCAACTTTTATATTTTTCAATCTTTACCTTTTAATTTGCACATTACTTTTCCAAACACTTTTTCTTTCTATAATTTAAGTTTCTTTTTATTCAAATGTTTTATGTTTTATGGTTCATTTTGAATTTTTGAAAAGCTTAGTTCCTTCTTATTTGTCATTGTTAAAGATATGAATTTTCATACAAATAAAACTAGTACTTACAAAAAAAAAGTAAATTTCGCTTCCAGACCATTAAATATCGAACCACCATCGATTTACTAAAAATTAACAAAATAATTATCATGTTATAAAATTATTTATTTCAAAAATTTAAGTCAATAAAAAATATATATAAATGATAATATCACTAACATATATATAGTCGTATTAAAACTTGGGTCAATGTGTTTTTAATTTCCAACCTTTTGGTTTCATAGATTTTAAATGAACTGTAAAGAAAGCTTTTTGGTTTTGAATAGTGATTTATGTATATATGTGCTTAAAGGGAGACGCACATCGAATCGTCTTGTGCACATTTTGGACTTCATACTTAGGTTTGTAGTTAGATAGACAATAATTTTTGTGAATAATGTAAATAATAAATTTTAAAATTAATTTAATAAAATAAAAATATATTATATTTTTAAATTATTCACCTAAATTTTAATATTAAGATAACTATCTATATACCTAATAATAAATTAAACATTAAATATATTTATTATTCTTATTATTTAGAATTTTTATTATCTATTTATATTTTTTTATTAGGTTTTATTTATACTTGTATGATTAATATTCCAAAATCAAGAGGTATATCGCACTAGTGGTAATTATTTGAATTGCTTAATACTAAGGACAATAATAATGCATGTAGTCTAGAAATTAATCGTTATCTTCGAACGCTCTCATAATTGGGGTCGGAATTAAAAAATTATTAATGTTCCACACACCACATATATCTACAAGCATACATATATATTCTAAATCAAAGCATCGGTTTGTGTGTGTGTTCTTTTTTTTTTTTCCCTTAAATCCTCAGTCTATTTTTGCTAGCTATGATTAATGTTGAAGAAAAGGACTTGAACCAAACGTGCCACTTTAATAATTTCAGTACAAAGTATTTTGGAATCAAGCCAAATTCAATTAAACTACAACAAAGGGCACTTTAGTAAAAATCAAGGAAAAGGGACAAGAGAGATTCCAAAGCAAGGCCTTTCATGATTCCATCAACACTATCAAGAAACCTCCGGAGAATAGAAATCGAGGGTGCTTTCGACTTTATAGTAAATATGATCTATACTTTACATATAGCATCCTAATTCCTAATTAAGGGTAGAATAGAAAATTTAGTAATTCAAATTGTTTATATATTTACTTCTTCTCTTCTATTTTCTCTCTTAACTTATAAATACATCTAAATAGAATTAATTTGTATAGAAATATATTAGTAGATTGATAATATAATTAATCAGCAGATGTATCTATCAAAGTTTCAATAATTGTAATTAGGAAAAGTTTAGGGAGTCAAGTGTCCACCAACCAAAAATTGAACAACTCAATTAATAATGATTAATTTTAAATTATTTTTTTAAATTCAAAATTTAATTGACATTTAATGACATTTTTTAATCAAAACTTACTTTAATTTGTTTCCCCTTCCATTCACCGTTTACTATACAAAATTACAAATCTTAATCCCTCTTTCTAATGCTCCACGCTGCCGTAGTTTCTTCCTCGCGCGTCATTGCCGGTCGTCCTTGTGTCTTTCTCCGCCACCTCATCTGCCGTTCGCGCAGGAAAGACAATCACCATTGTGCTTCTACTTCACCCTCCTCGTATCCCATTGCGACTCTCCATCGCTTGCCAGACACACCCTCGCCGCTCGCGACTCCCCATCGCTCGTCACTCGCACCCAACAACTCTCCATCCGTCGCGATGCAGCCATTACCAGGTCCACATTCGTGACGCACGATCAAATACTCCAATCCATGGCGACTCCTCCACTCGTCGCAACGCGCCACCGCGAGTGCACCCGCTGTCCACGCAACGCCATCTAAGACGTCGTCGCCGGCCACCCTGCGGCTTTTCTTCTCCTCCTCTTATTTGGTTTTGAATGATTTTTTAACTAGTTTTTTGTATTTCTTTTTTCTACATTTCGAATGATTCTTTTTATTAGTTTTGGATGATTCTTTTTCTTATATTTTGTATGTCTTTTTCTTAGGATTTGGATGATTCTTTTTATTAGTTTTGGATGATTTTTTTCTATATTTTGTATGTTTTTTTCTTAGGATTTAGATGATTCTTTATTTTATGTTTTGGTGTTTTTGTTTTATGGAGATTCACAATTTTTTTTTTAAAGAAGAATTAATGTTTGCGTAATTAATGGTAAAAGGTGGATTAGAGTAAGAAGAGATAATTAATAATCATTAATTTTGTATCTTTTAAGAAAAAACTTAAATAACCACTAATTAATAATAATTAATGTCATTAATTAATATAAAATATAATTAAAAAATATTTGTTGGCTT
>NC_029772.3:30727065-30760800 GCF_000817695.3 Arachis duranensis | reverse complement strand
ATATATATATATATGCTAAGAAGATGTTCATGTATATATGTTTATGAGTTGAAGCTATGGTACCAATATTGTGGAAGGATTTATTATGCGTTGGGTGAGTTTGGGTTTGATTGATTGAAACAAGAAAAGGTGTAAGAATCATTCATTCATTGAATTCATAGTAATAAGTTAGGGAGGCCCTGTTTTCTCTCTTTCTTTTGTTCGTTGCTATATATGCATATGCATGTGTGCATAAACCTTATTATTAATAATGGGGTCTCTTGGTTTTCCTTTATAAGTTTGTAGCCTAGTGTGTACTATATTCTCAAGCGGAAATACATAAATTAATAAATAAATAAATAAGGAAGTAAAGAAACAAAAAGAAAATCTAGGAAAATTGATATTTTCACAGGACTCTTATGATCTTTAGTTAATTTATTTATTATGTTTGCAAATTCTTGATGAACTGCTAGTACTAACTTTTATTTTAATTTAGTTAGGGAGTGAAATGTTCGTTGGGAGGCTCGTGCTTGTGCATGCCCACCTATTGAGCCGAGTAAGATTGTAAGAATCTAAGTCTCTCCAAAGAGATAAAAAGAAAGAGAAAAAGAAAATTCATTTAGATATGTGAAGGTGACTTTACTATACCCTCACATGCATACTATATTCTTCTATATTCTACTATATTCCCAACAACGCTACTATATCATACCTTCCTCACTTCACCAAAAGATATTTAAGAGGTGAAATGCTTATTTTTAACAAAAATCAGAATCAATTATTTATTATTTTATATGTATGTCATCACTCATCAATTTGATTAACGAGCTTAAATAATTCATGCAAACAAAGAAATTATTACTGGTACTTAAGAGAAAAGAATCTAGGTTAAATAATAGATCATATTAGATATATATCAAAATTAATTATTAAAATTAATTATTAGTATAAAATATATATTAAAATATAAAATATATATTAAAAATAAATTAAACAACACATATTTAAACACAAAAATATGATGACTTATTTTAATAATTAATTTTAGGGTGCGTTTAATTTGAAAAAGAGACGAAGACCGATAGACTAAGACTGAAAGATAAAAACTGAGAAATAGAGATTAAGTTAAGTCTCTATAATTTATATTATATTTGGTATAAAATATATTTGACTGAATTATTTTTCAGTAATATATTTAATTTAAGATAAATATAAAAATTAAGAGATGGATTTAAAATTTAAGAGGTTAAATAAGAATATTTTTTAGAAGAAATATTATTAAAATTTCAGTTTTTATATCTAAAAATTTGAATCCTATATGTTTCCACCTTTTAAAAGTATTGAAAGGATTAAAATTTTGAATTTCAAGACTAAAATTTTAGTTTCAATCTCTGATCATCACATACAATATTAAATACTAGTCCCGATCCTAATTTCTGAAAACAAACACTACTTTAATCTACACATAATATTTTTATAAAATAAATCCATCAAATTTGATATTATTGAATGTTTTGGATCCATATTAATATATTTAATTAATACGCTATTAGAGGTAGATTGATTTGAACCAATTTTATTTAACACAAATTAAGGCATAATTTTAGACTTGTAATTGGATGATTGTGAAGAAGGACCCACTTCACCTTTGAATTCAATATATTTTGAGGTCCGCTTGTTTGTTGTTCCTACCTCCTTAGCTTCTTCTTAGAAAGGTCCTCTGATCTAATTGTAATCTTGTTTTTCCGGCATGAGGAAGATGTTTATATAGTTCTCGTTTTATAATTGGAACACATAGAAATGTGGTAGCACAACGTAACAAATATTCTAAAGACAGGGCACCCAAAAAACAAAATTTAAAAAATGGCCAAAATATGTTATGGAGTATATGTGTGTTTATCATAATCAAGTTTATTATTAATTTATTACAGTGGCTCTGGATTTATTATAAACAATTTGAAGGAGGTGTTCAACAATTCTCAATTTCTCATCATTATCACTTGACAGTTTATTACACAAAACACAACATAAACAATTTTTTTCTGGTCTCAACGTTTAAATATTTAATATATAAATTAAAACCTCTTATACATTAACTTTAAGAATTCTGGTATGTGAAAGCAAGCGAATATCTTCTAGAGAATTTATATTTTCCTTCAATCTCTCATTTCCAAAGAATTATTGTTCAAAATTTAAAAACACATGTTAAATCAAAACATACTACATCGGTCAAGGACAAGTACGAAGATATTTCAGTGACCATGGTGGTTATACAAATGTTATTAAAATTACCAAAATTATTAAAAAAAGACTAATTTTTATAATATTTAAAGAGAATGACTAATTTATTTTATAAAAAAAATATATCATTGAGTCATTTTTTCATTTATTTCTTTCTATATTTTCTCTTCAATTATCATTTATGACAGAAATTTATTACTGCAAATTAAAACACCAATTCACTATTGATGACCATTATGCATATACACAACATATACACTTTTATTTATCAGAAAGACAAAATAAACAGCCAAAATTTATCTTATTTAGCATTCATTTATTATTACAATAATTAATGAATATTAAAGAAGGCAAATTCTTGATATGTTGGCTAATTCGTTTTTGTTATCAAACATTCTCAATCATTTAAAGCTTTTTGCCACGCTTTTAAAGCATGCTGAAAAGTGCAAAAAAAACGTAGTGAGTTTTTTGCCACGTTTTTTGAGTTATCGGCACACTTTTGAAAAGGTCACATCCGCAAGCGTGTCGATTACTCTATCACCACGCTTTTGTCGATCTATTGGCACGCTTTATCTATTGTCACGCTTAAAAGCGTGGCCGTATGTATAATGCTATAGCCATACTTTTAAAGCGTATCAAAAAGCAGACATACAGCCACGCTTAAAAAGCATGCCAATAGTTAAAAAATATTGCTACGCTTTTTAAGTTCCTAGATGTGAATCTATTACCACTCTTTTAAAGCGTTGCTATAACTAAATCAAATTAAAAAAAAAAAAAACAGGTAAAAGCTTACATGTGAACACTCAAATTTATGTTCATACATTCAATACTTGGTAAAAGACTACAACATATCATCTGTATACATGTAACGGCCGCGTATATAAAATTCACAAATATAAACAAAAATGAATTTCAAAAAAGTGAATTAAGAATTATGGAAGACTTAGATTTCACAAATTGTCTCTAATTGCTTTACTTTCTTTGGATATTTACTTCACTCCTCGGTTCCATTACCCAATTGACCAAAGTCATTAGCGCCTGGAAAACATGATACGCATAGTGTTAGCCTCTTATCACTTCTATATTTATTGAACATTTAAAGTATGAAGCATTGCAAATAGCAAACCAATATTGTGATAGTGTGAACCAAACCATGTAGTGACCAGAATTTGTTCTCCAAAATAATGCACTGACACTCTAGGATCACATTGGATCAAATTACTACAATAAATATGACTTTTAGCAACTCTTTAAAATCGTTCTCTTAAATAGATTTAGACAATAATTTTTTATAGTATTATTGTTGAATTCAATTTTTTATTATTTTATAGCAACAAATTAAAACTGTTCTCTTTGACTATTTTAAAGAATGATTTTATAATCATTACCATGATTTGTATTTAAGCAATGATTTTTTATTATTGTCTAAATAATTGTACAAAAGAAACGAATAAAAATCGTTGCCAAAATGCTACACTTTAAAACCGTTCTATTAGATGGTCTTAGACAACGATTTTTACAATATTGCTGTTGAAATTCAATTTTTCATTACGCTGTAGTAACAAAATAAAACCGTTCTCTTTGACTATTTTAAAGAACGGTTTTATAACCATTACAACAGTCGTTTATGAAACAATAATTTTCTAATATTATTTAAATAATTATATAAATTAAACAATACCAATAAAAAAATTTTAAATAATCATATAAAATCAAACTATTTTTTCTATATAAGATAAACTCTAACATAACCAATGACTCTGATCTATTCAAAACAAACCATCAGAGCGCACTCTTCCTCCTTCCACCATCAACCCTAACCCACATCAACCCAGGCCATCAGACTCAAAGCTATCGCACCGCAGCTCACCATGTAGGCCTAACCACTATCGAAGGAAAGAGTTCCCAATGCGCCGTCCTTCTTCCCGAAATCGTTACAGCGTCCTTCTTCCCCAAATCGTCGCTGCATCCTTCTTCATGAAATTGTCGCTGCGTCCTTCTTCCCAGCATAGCTGAGTATCTCCTCTCTGCGGCATCGCTACTTCTCCCCTTTCTGCGGCGTCACTGCTTCTTCGTTCTTCGTGGCCTCCTTGCTTCTCCCCTGTTCTGCTTCTACTTCTACTTCACTACTTCTCCCCTGTTCTACTTTTGCTTTGCTGCTTCTACCTCACTGCTTTTGCTTTACTGCCTTGGCTGATTGTGAGTTGTGCTTCGCTACTTCTGCTTCACTGCCTTGGCCGTTTGTGGGTTGTCATCTGTGGTTAGTGGTCTTTTTCTCTGATTTTCTTTTGTTTAGTTAGGTTGTGTTTGGGTGTTGGCCATCTTTGTTGGAGTTAAGAAGAAGAAAGGAAAGCGGTGTTTGCTTTTGCTTCTGTTTTGGCATCTTCTGTAACACCCTAACTATCAAAGCTCATGCTTCCGGCTGCGCGACTATGATAGCTCGGACATTACGATGACTCTTATACTATTTAATACTAAAATATGAGCCTGTTTAAAACTTTAAACTGCAATACCGCTCCAAAAATACTTTTGTTATGTAACATACATCCATACATACAATACAGCTTACAAAAATTTACAAAGAGTACATACATATGTATATATATTAAATAATATTACAAGCATTAACCAATACAATTCCTATCCCTCTTACAGAATTTATAAAGATAAGGGTGAGGGAACAATAAATGATAACTAAGGCAATACAAAGCATCACGACAACAACTAGATAAAACTCTTCGTGACTTTTGTGTCCATATCCTGAAAATGGAAATTTGTAGGGGAGTGAGAACATCATCCTCGAAAGGGTTCTCACTATAGGGTTGCAGAATTACTATAATAGGATACGCGAGATAAAATCGTTACAGTGATTGGTAACCGCCTTATGTATCTTTTCAAAAGCAACGGTTCACTATAAAAGAGAAATCTGAAATCTTTTCTGAAAGAAGAGCTATTCAATTCTTAAAAACTCAAAAGCCTTTTAGAAGGTTTAGCTATACTAAACCTGATTAGTTTTTCATACTTTTCTAAACCAAAAACACCAACCAACATGTCTCATGATCAACCACGGCATTAGGCCCAAACAGCCTAAACAACAACCAATCACCATAGTCCAACAGAGTCTCAATCGCAAACACAAATAGGAAAGTTCAAGCACAAACAAACAAGTACAGCAAGTAGAACAATTAGCAGTTAATCACAAGTAATCACAAAGGCAAACCAAGTACAATATGCACACCCAAACAATGTCACATAGATGCATATGATGCATGCCTGTCCTAGTGGCTGATCATATCATCTTTCGATTATAAAGCCAACCCGAAAAGTCATGGTAGCTAACCATTAGACTGTCCCTCTGTCGTGCATCCTCAATTCGAGTTATTCACAAGAGACAATCATAATTCACATCCAACATCCTCACTGGTGTATATTCACGGGGGCAAGCTCATCCGAAACTTTCATAGTGTCCAGCCACGTGATGGCTAGCCACTGCTTCTACCCAGGAAAACTCGTATCTCAGATAGTTGGAAGTGCAAAATCACAATATCAATATCTCAGCATTAATGCATTTATTCTCAGCCATAAATGAACATTCATTTCAGCCATCCGGCTTAAATTCATGACTCATAGTCAGCCATTCGACTCATAACATAATCCGCAATCAGCTAGAATTCGTTATCATACATAGCCATTCCGGCTCATAACAAAAGAGCACTTCCACCATCCAACATCATCAAATTCATAAAATCAGTATTTAAGCCATAAATCACTTTTTCTCAATTCACTTCACTTTGAAATCAAATATCAGCACTTTTCAGAATTGGCTTTGAGGTTCTCATTTCTCAAATCATCTTAGGCTCATAAGCCCCTTTTTCTCAAAGTAAGTTTCCCTTTTAAAAACAAAGCCACTCTCGGCATACTCTTTCCAAAACCTCCAAAACCATGGCAAATTAAAGATCTCTTTTGAAATATTCAAAATCATCCATCCAACAATGAGATTTTATAACAAAAGTTCCTCGGCAGAGTCTCAAGTCTTTAGGGGAGAATAACATAACTCATTTCCTCAAATTCACTTAAAGTCATTAAAACCTTGCCTTCCTGATTTGAATAATAAAATATGATCTAAGCCAAACTCGAGTCATGTAATCAATTCCTCCTTTCAAAGCCGTTTCCTTTACTTAAACAAAACCAGCTTCAACCCCATGATAAATTCTAAAGCATTTCAAACTACTCAAAAATTGGTTTAGGGTACTGAAAACTTTTCCCAAAACATTTTAAAATGAAACTTGTCAATAGACATTCAGGTTCTTTCAAAGTCACTGAAACACCTCTTATTGAAACCCCCAAGTCAAATTCAAAGACATAACCCTTTTCACATTTAAAACAGCCTTAAAACATAAGTTCCATCTAAATAACTTGCTACCAAAATAGATACAATACTTTTCTTAAGAAACAAGACTAAATCCCAATTTCCCATTTAATAATTGGTATGCGAAATTGTGATTACACTTTTCACAACTCCGCATAGCTGACCAGCAAGTGCACTTGGTCATCCAAGTAATACCTTACGGGAGTAAGGGTCGATCCCACGGAGATTGTCGGCTTGAAGCAAGCTATGGTCATGTAAATCTCAGTCAGGCGGATTCAAATGGTTATGAGGTGTTGATAATTAAAAGATAAATAAAAAAGAAAATAAAATACAGTTACTTATGTAGTTCCTTGGTGGGAATTTCAGATAAGCATTTGGAGATGCTTTGTTGCCTCTGAACCTCTGCTTTCCTATTGTCCTCAATGGCAAGCTATATGTTGGTGGATCACCGTTGTCAATGGCTACCATCTGTCCTTTCAGTGAAAACATGTCCTCTACTATTTCCCGCATGGCTAATCAGTTGTCGGTTCTTGATTGTGTCAGAATAGAATACATTTATTCTTTTGCACACTGTCACTGCGCCCAATAGTCACGAGTTTAAAGATTGTCACAGTCATCCCATCCTAGATTCTACTCGGAATACCACAGATAAGGTTTAGATTTTCTGGATATCAAGAATGCTGCCAATTGGTTCTAGCATATACCACGAAGGTTCTAACGTCATGGATTCGAATGCTCTGTTGTCAGGAGAGGTGATTCAGATCCATGGGTCAGAGACCAAAGAGAGTATACTCCAGCTGTTGTCCAATGACTACGTTGAACATCATGTAGACCGCTTTGTGGTTGTCAGGCAAGCGGATCTTGGCTAAGCGAGTAACGAAGATTGGGTGATTGTCACGGGTCACCCCTTCATTCTGACTTAACTGAATTGAGTGCGAGAGTATATCTTGGAGGAGAAGTAGGCATGAATTGAATGGAAAAAACAATAATACTTACATTAATACTCGAGGAACAGCAGAGCTCCTCACCTTAATCTGTGAGGTGTAGAAACTCCACCGTTGGAAAATACATAAGAATAAAGTCTAGGCATGGCCGAATGGCCAGCCTCCTAAATGGCATAATACAATCGAAATAGGGTTCAAAGACCTGATCTAAGGATTGAAGAATGGTCTAAAGATGTGAATACAATAGCAAAAAGTGCTATTTATACTAAACTAGTAAACTAGGTTAACAGAAAATGAGTAGATAGTGCAGAAATCCACCTCCGGGGCCCACTTGGTGTGTGTTTGGGTTGAGCATTGAAGCTTTCATGTGCATAGGCTCTTCTTGGAGTTTGAACGCCAGTTTTGGTGCCAGTTTGGGCGTTTAACTCCAGCTTTGGTGCCAGTTCTAGCGTTTTATGCCAGAAAAGGGTCTCTAGTGGGCATTTGGACGCCGGTTTGGGCCATCAAATCTCGGGCAAAGTATAGACTATTATATATTTCTGGAAAGCCCAAGATGTATACTTTCCTACACAATTGAGAGCGCGCCAATTGGGCTTCTGTAGCTCGAGAAAATCCACTTCAAGTGTAGGGAGGTCAGAATCCAACAGCATATGCAGTCCTTTCTCAACCTCTGAATCAGATTTTTGCTCAGGTCCCTCAATTTCAGCCAGAAAATACTTGAAATCATAGAAAAATACACAAACTTATCGTAAATTCCAGAAATGTGATTTTTGCATAAAAACTAATAAAAATATAATAAAAAGTAACTAAAACATACTAGAAACTACCTAAAAATAATGCCAAAAAGTGTATAAATTATCCATTCATCACAACACCAAACTTAAATTGTTGCTTGTCCCCAAGCAACTGAAAAGAAAATATGATAAAAAGAAGAGAATATACAATAAATTCCAAAACATCAATGAAACTTAGTTCTAATTAGATGAGCGGGGCTAGTAGCTTTTTGCTTCTGAACAGTTTTGGCATCTCACTTTATCCTTTGAAGTTCAGAATGGTTGGCATCTGTAGGAACTCAGAATTCAGATAGTGTTATTGATTCTCATAGTTCAGTATGATAATTCTTGAACACAGCTACTTATGAGTCTTGGCCGTGACCATAAGCATCTTGTTTTTCAGTATTACCATCGGATACATAAATGCCACAGACACATAACTGGGTGAACCTTTTCAGATTGTGACTCAGCTTTGCTAGAGTCCCCAGTTAGAGGTGTCCAGAGTTCTTAAGCACACTCTTTTGCTTTGGATCACAACTTTAACCACTCAGTCTCAAGCTTTTCACTTGGACCTTCATGACACAAGTACATGGTTAGGGACAACTTGATTTAGCCGCTTAGGCCAGGATTTTATTTCTTTGGGCCCTCCTATCCATTAATGCTTAAAGCCTTGGATCCTTTTTACCCTTGCCTTTTGGTTTAAAGGGCTATTGGCTTTTTCTGCTTGCTTTTTCTTTTTCTTTTTTTTTATTTCTTTATTTTTTTTGCCATTTTTTTCGCAAGCTTTTTCCTTTTCACTGCTTTTTCTTGCTTCATGAATCAATTTTATGATTTTTCAGATTATCAATAATATTTCTCTTTGTTTATCATTCTTTCAAGAGACAACAATTTTAACATTCATAAACTTCACTATAAAAAATATGCATTGTTCAAGCATTCATTCAGAAAACAAAAAGTATTGCCACCACATCAAAATAATTAAACTAATTTCAAGATAGAATTCAAAATTCATGTACTTCTTGTTCTTTTGCAATTAGAAACATTTTTCATTTAAGAAAGGTGAAGGATTTGTGGGACATTCATAGCTTCAAGGCATAGACACTAGACACTAATGATAATGTAATAAAGACACAAACATAGACAAACATAAAGCATAAAAATCTAAAAACAGAAAGATAAGAGCAAGGAAATTAAAAAATGGGTCCACCTCAGTGATGGCGGCTAGTTCTCCTTCATGAAGATCCTATGGAGTGTTTGAGCTCCTCAATGTCTCTTACCTACCTTTGTTGCTCTTCCCTCATGGCTCTTTGGTCTTCTCTAATTTCATGAAGGATAATGGAGTGCTCTTGGTGCTCCACCCTTAGTTGCTCCATGGTGGAACTCAAATCCCTTAAAGAGGTGTTGAGTTGTTCCCAATAGTTGTGTGGAGAAAAAAGCATCCGTTGAGGCATCTCAGGGATTTCTTGATGAGGGACTTCCTCATGTGCTTGTTGAGGTCCATGAGTGGGCATTCTTGTTTGCTCCATCCTCTTTTTAGTGAAGGGCTTGTCTTCTTCAATGAGGATGTCTTCCTCTATGACAATTTCGGCTAAATTGCATAGGTGACAGATGAGATGAGGAAAGGCTAACCTTGCCAAAGTGGAGGGCTTGTCAGCCACCTTGTATAGTTCTAGAGGTATGAACTCATGAACTTCCACTTCCTCTCCAATCATGATACTATGGATCATGATAGCCTGATCTACAGTTACTTCGGATCAGTTGCTAGTAGGAATGATAGAGCGTTGGATGAACTCCAACCATCCTCTAGCCATGGGTTTGAGGTCAAGCCTTTTTAGTTGAACCGGCTTGCCTTTGGAGTCTCTCTTCCATTGGACTTCATCCACACAGATGTCCATGAGGACTTGGTCCAACCTTTGATCAAACTTGACTCTTCTAGTGAAAGGATGAAGATCTCCTTGCATCATTGGCAAGTTGAATGCCAACCTCGCATTTTTCGAACTGAAATCTAAGTATTTCTCCCGAACCATTGTGAGCCAATTCCTTCAGTTCGGGTTCATACTTTGATCATGGTTTCTAGTGATTCATGCATTAGCATAGAACTCTTGAACCATTAAGATTCTGACTTGTTGGATGGGGTTGGTGAGAGCTTCCCAACCTCTTCTCCTAATCTCATGTCGGATCTCCGGATATTCACCCTTTTGAGCTTGAAGGGGACCTCGGGGATCACCTTCTTCTTGGCCACAATTTTATAGAAGTGGTCTTGATGGACCTTTGAGATGAATCTTTCCATCTCCCATGACTCGGAGGTGGAAGCAATTGCCTTCCCTTTCCTCTTCCTTGAGGTTTTTCTAGACTTATGTGCCATTAGTGGTTATGGAAAATTAAAAAACAAGGCTTTTTCCACACCAAACTTAAGAGGTTTGCTCGTCCTCGAGCAAAAGAAGAAAGAAGAGAGTAAAAGAAGAAGAAAAATGGGAGATTGAGGCGTGAGAGGGTTTCGGCCAAGGGGGGAAAGAATTGTTTGTGATGTGTGAAAATGAAGGAGTAAGGAGGGGTATTTATAGGGTAGGAGAGGGAGTTGGTTCGTGTGAGAGGGGGTGGGTTTGGGAGGCAAATGGTTTGAATTTGAGTGGGTGGGGGTTGGTAGGTTGTATGATGGGTTTTTGGGAATTAGGGGATGGATGTGAGTGGTGAAGAGAAATATAGAGAAGAGGGTAAGATTTGATAGGTGAGTGGTGTTTTGGGTAGAGTGTTCTAGAGAGGTGTGAAGAGGAGAGAGAGTGAGGTGGGGTAGGTAGAGATCCTGTGGGGTCCACAGATCTTGAGGTGTCAAGGATTTCTCATCCCTGCACCTTTCTAGCGTTCAAACGCCCTCTGTGTGGCATTTCTGGCGTTAAACGCCAGTCTGCTGCCCTTTTCTGGCGTTTAAATGCCAAACTGTTGCCCTTTTTGGCGTTTAAATGCCAGTCTACTTGCCAGTTCTGGCGTTTAACGCCCAGAATGGTGCTAAGCTGGGCATTTAAACTCCCATTTTTCTACCTTTACTGGCGTTTAAATGCCAATTTGCCTGCCAGCTCTGGCGTTTAACGCCTAGAATGGTGCCAGGCTGGGTGCTAAACGCCCATTTTGGTATACTTACTGGCGTTTAACTGCCAGTAAGCTCGTCCTCCACGGTGTGCTCTTTTTTACGCTGTTTTTGATTTTGCTTTAATTTTTGTAGTTGTTTTCGTGACTTCACATGATCATCAACCTAAAGAAAATATATAATAATAATGGAAAATAAAATGAAAGAGTAGTTAATATAGATAAATAAAATTGGGTTGCCTCCGAATAAGCGCTTCTTTAATGTCAATAGCTTGACAGGACAGGAAGCTCTTACAGAGCTTCACAGATGCTCAGAGCATGATTGTGGCCTCCCAACACCAAACTTAGAGTTTGAATGTGGGGGCTTTGCTTGACTCTGCATGGAGAGAATTGGATGAAGCTTTTCATGCTTCTTCTCCATGTTTACAAAGGAAAATCCTTGAGCTTTAAACACAAGGTAGTCCTCATTCACTTGAAGGACTAACTTTCCTCTGTCTACATCAATCACAGCTTTTACTGTGGCTAGGAAGGATCTTCCAAGGATGATGGATTCATCCTCATCCTTCCCAGTGTCGAGGATTATGAAGTCAGCAGGGATGTAAAGGCCTTCAACCTTTACCAAGACGTCCTCTACAAGTCCATAAGCCTGTTTCTTTGATTTGTCTGCCATCTCTAGTGAGATTTATGTAGCTTGTACCTCAAAGATCCCTAATTTCTCCATTACAGAGAGTGGCATGAGGTTGATGCTTGGCCCCAGGTCACACAGAGCCTTCTCAAAGGTCATGGTGCCTATGTTGCAAGGTATTAAGAACCTTCCGGGATCCGGTTTCTTTTGAGGTATCTTCAGCTGAACCAATGTATTTAGTTTATTGATGAGCAATGAAGGTTCATCCTCCCAAGTCTCATTACCAAATAATTTGGCATTCAGCTTTATGATTGCTCCTAGATACTGAGCAACTTGCTCTTCAGTAATAACTTCATCTTCTTCAAAGGAAGAATACTCATCAGAGCTCATGAATGGTAATAGGAAGTTCAGTGGAATCTCTATGGTCTCTAGATGAGCCTCAGACTCCTTTTGTTCCTCAATAGGGAACTCCTTGTTGGTCAATGGACGTCCCATGAGGTCTTTTTCACTGGGAATCACTGCCTTTCCCTCCTCTACAGGTTCGGCCATATTGGACGTGTAGATGGCCTTGCACTCTCTTTTTGGATTCTCTTCTGTATTGCTTGGGAGAGTACTAGGAGGAGTTTCAGTAACTCTTTTACTCAGCTAACCCACTTGTGCCTCCAAATTTCTGATGGAGGCCGTGCCTCAATCATGAAATTGAAAGTGGCCTTAGATAGATCAGAGACTATGTTTGCTAAGCCAGAGAGGCTCTGCTCAGAATTCTCTGTCTGTTACTGAGAGGATGATGGAAAAAGTTTGCTATTGCTAAACCTATTTCTCCCACCATCATTGTTGTTGAAGCCTTGTTGAGGCTTCTGTTGATCCTTCCTTGAGAAATTTGGATGATTCCTCCATGAAGGATTATAGGTGTTTCCATAGGGTTCTCCCATGTAATTCACCTCTTCCATTGCAGGATTCTTAGGGTCATAAGCTTCTCCTTTAGAGGAGGCTTCTTTAACACTGCCGGATGCAGCTTGCAATCCAATCAAATCCTGAGAATTCATATTGACTTGTTGAGTCAATATTTTGTTCTGAGCCAATATGGCATTCAGAGTATCAATCTCAAGAACTCCTTTCTTCTGAGTCACCCTATTATTCACAGGATTCCTTTCAAAAGTGTACATGAACTGGTTATTTGCAACCATATCAATGAGTTCCTGGGCTTCTGCAGGTGTTTTCAGATGAAGGGATCCACCAGCAGAATGATCCAATGACATCTTTGACAATTCAGACAAACCATCATAGAATATACATATGATGCTCCATTCTGGAAACATGTCAGAAGGACACCTTTTGGTTAATTTCTTGTATCTTTCCCAAGCTTCATAGAGGGATTCACCTTCCTTCTGTCTAAAGGTTTGGACGTCCACTCTGAGCTCACTCATCTTTTGAGGTGGAAAGAATTTGGTCAAGAAAGCATTGACCAGCTTGTCCCAAGAGTTCAGGCTTTTTCTAGGTTGTGAGTCCAACCATGTCCTAGCTCTGTCTCTTACAGCAAAGGGGAAAAGTATAAGTCTGTAGACCTCGGGATCAACCCCATTGGTCTTAACAGTATCACAGATCTACAAGAATTCAGATAAGAACTGATGAGGATCTTTTGAGGAAAGTCCATGAAACTTGCAGTTCTGCTTCATTAGAGAAACTAATTGAGGCTTAAGCTCAAAGTTGTTTGTTCCAATGGCAGGAATTGAGATGCTTCTTCCATAGAAGTTGGAAGTTGGTGCAGCATAGTCACCAAGCATCTTCCTTGCATCTCTGGCATTGTTGTTATTTTTAGCTGCCATGTCTTCTTCTTTTTCAAAAATTTCTATCAAGTCCTCTCCAGAGAGTTATGATTTAGCTTCTCTTAGCTTCCTCTTCAGAGTCCTTTCAGGTTCAGGATCGGCTTCAACAAGAATATCTTTATCCTTGTTCCTGCTCATGCGAAAAAGAAGAGAACAGAAAAGAAGAGGATTCCTCTAGGTCACTAAGAAACCACTATTTCATAGTTTATCTTGTGCTCAATTGAGTGGTTTTTATCAACTCTTTACCCACTTATTCATACTATTTGCATGGTTTTACTTTTTCCTTCCTGATTTTGTGCTATGATTGAAAACATGTTTCTTTGGTCTTAATTTTTCTATGTTTAATCCTCTTTTATTACCATTTGATGCCTTGATATGTGTGTTAAGTGTTTTTAGAGATTATAGGACAGGAATGGCTTAGAGGATGGAAAGAAAGCATGCAAAAGTGGAAGGAATACAAGAAATTGGAAGAACTAAAAAGCTGTCAGCCCTGATCTCTTTGCACTCAAACAGTCATAACTTGAGCTACAGAGGTTCAAATGAGAAGGTTTTAGTTGCGTTGGAAAGCTAACATCCGGGGCTTCGAAATGATATATAATTCGCTATAGTGGCCGTACAGAAAAACGACGCGCACGCGTGAAGAACGGAGACGCGTCATTTTGCAGAAAAATCAGCGACCTGCACGTGGAAAAATTCGCCCCCAGCGAATTCTGGGCTGTTTCTGGCCCAGTTCTCAGCCCATAAATCACAGATTAGAGGCTACAAAGTGGGGAATGTATCCATTCAACTTAGACAACAATTCAAACAATCATAATTCACAATTTTAGGTTTTAGATGTAGTTTTTAGAGAGAGAGGTTCTCTCCTCTCTCTTAGGTTTTAGGATTTAGGATTTCTTTTAGAATTAGGATTTCTACTTCTCAATTTCCAAGTTCAATGTTCCTTTTATTTATTTTCCCAATTTAATTTATGAACTTTGCCATGTTAGATTTGATTTCTTTTAATTTGAGGTATTTCAGATATATGATTTTTATTTAGCTTTCTATATTCTTGGCTTTGGTTGAGTAATTAGAGACTCTTGAGTTATCAAACTCTGTTGTTGATTGATAATTGGAAGTTGCTAATTGACTTGAATTCTACAAACTCTAGTCCTTCTTTGGGAATTGACTAGGACTTGAGGATTCATATTGATTTATCCACTTGACTTACCTTCATAGTTAGAGGTTGACTAAGTGGGAGCAACGAGCAATTCTCATCACAATTGATAAGGATAACTAGGATAGGACTTCTAATTTTCTTACCTTACTAAGAGTTTTCTTAGCTATTGATTTATTAATTCCTGCAATTTATTTCTCTTGTTTAAACCTTTCAAAAATCCAAAAATACTATTTTCCATAACCAATAATAAAACACACCTCCCTGCAATTTCTTGAGAAGACGACCCGAGGTTTAAATATTTCGGTTATAAATTTTATTAGGTTTGCTTAAGTAACAACCAAAACTTTTGTACGAAAGGATTTTTTGCTGGTTTAGAAGCTATACTTACAACGCGATTACTTTTATGAAATTCTTTACCGATAGAAATCCAATCGTCAGTCACAGTATAGAGATTCCTTTATGTGAGTAGAAGAAGACAAGAAGAGAAGAAAGAGGTAGAGAGAAAATAAAGAGAATTCGAACACAGAGAGGGAGAGAGGGTTCGAATTTTAAGAAGGAGAGAAGTGTTAGTAAATAAATAAATGAATAAAAGGAGATGAGAGAAAGAGGGAATTCGATTATTAAATAAAAGAAAAGGAAAATATTTTTGTTTTTATTTTAAATATTAGTTAGTATTCAAAAATTAAGAAAGGAATAAAATAAAATTAGAGTTTAAAACAATTAGTTAATTAAAAAGATTTTTGAAAAGAGGAAGGTGATTTTCAAAAATGAGAAGTGAAAAAGTAGTTAGGTGGTTTTGAAAAAGATAAGAAATAGTAAGTTTCGAAAAGATAAGAAGTTAGAAAAAGATTTTGAAATTAAAATTTGAAAAGCATATGATTTGAAAAAGATTTGATTGAAAAAGAAATTAAAAAGATTTGATTTTTAAAATTAAAAATTGATGACTTGACTAACAAGAAACTAAAAGATATGATTCTAGAATTTAAAGATTGAACCTTGCTTAACAAGAAAGTAACAAACTTGAAATTTTTTGAATCAAATCCTTAATTGTTAGCAAGGTTTTCGAAAATATGAAATAAAAATAAGAAAAAGATTTTGAAAATCAATTTTCAAAAATTTTCGAAAATATTAAGAAGAAAAATGAAAAAGATTTTATTTTTGAAAAAGATTTGAAAAGATAGGATTTTTAAATTGAAATTTTGACTTGACTAACAAGAAACCACTAAAATTTAAAAAATCTTTGACTAAGTCAACCCAAAAATTTTGAATTTTATGAGTGAAATAAGGAAAATATATTTTTTATTTTTGAATTTTAATGAGGAAAGAAAAAACAAAAAAAATTGACTCAAAACATAAAAATTTTGGATCAAAACCAATAATGCATGCAGGAACACTTTAAATGTCAAGATGAACACCAAGAACACTTTGAAGATCATGATGAACATCAAGAACATATTTTTGAAAAATGTTTCAGAAAAGAAACACATGCAAGACACCAAACTTAGAAATTTTTAATGCTTAGACACTAACAAATTAAAAATGCATATGAAAAACAAGAAAAGACTCAACAAGAAAATCTCAAGATCAAACAAAGACAATCATCAAGAAAAATTTGAAGATCAAGAAGAACATATGCACGAGTTTTCGAAAAATGCTAGAAAAATAAAAACATGCAATCGACACCAAACTTAAAATTTGACTCTAGACACAAACAAGAAACACAAAATTTTTTTTGATTTTATGATTTTATTAAATATATATATTTTTTTGAAAAATTTTCGAAAATCAGAAAAAATATTTTGAAAGATTTTTGAAAAATTTTTGAAAATAGAACAAGAAGAAAATTACCTAATCTAAGCAACAAGATGAATTGTCAGTTGTCCAAGCTCGAACAATCCCCAACAACGACGCCAAAAACTTGGTATGCGAAATTGTTATCACACTTTTCACAACTCCGCATAGTTGACCAGCAAGTGCACTGGGTCGTCCAAGTAATACCTTACGTGAGTAAGGGTCGATCCCACGGAGATTGTCGACTTGAAACAAGCTATGGTCATCTTGTAAATCTCAGTCAGGCGGATTCAAATGGTTACGAGGTGTTGATAATTAAAAGATAAATAAAACAAAAAATAAAATACAGTTACTTATGTAGTTCCTTGGTGGGAATTTCAGATAAGCATTTGGAGATGCTTTATTGCCTCTGAACCTCTGCTTTCCTGTTGTCCTCATCCAATCATGCATACTCCCTTCATGACAAGCTGTATGTTGGTGGATCACCGTTGTCAATGGCTACCATCCGTCCTCTCAGTGAAAACATGTCCTCTACGGTTTTCTGCATGGCTAATCAGTTGTCGGTTCTCGATCGTGTCGAAATAGAATACATTTATTCTTTTGCACACTGTCACTGCGTCCAACAGTCATGAGTTTGAAGATCATCACAATCATCCCATCCCAGATCCTACTCAGAATACCACAGACAAGTTTTAGACTTTCCGGATCTCAAGAGTGCTGCCAATTGGTTCTAGCTTATACCACAAAGGTTCTAACGTCACGGATTTGAATGCTCTGTTGTCAGGAGAGGTGATTCAGATCCGTGGGTCAGAGACCAAAGAGAGTATACTCCAGCTGTCGTCCAATGACTATGTTGAACATCATGTAGACCGCTTTGTGGTTGCAGGCACGCGGATCTTGGCTAAGCGAGTAACGAAGATTGTGTGATTGTCACGGGTCACTCCTTCATTCTGACTTAACTGAATTAAGTACGAGAGTATATCTTGGAGGAGAAGTAGGCATGAATTGAATGGAAAAATAATAATACTTGCATTAATACTCGAGGAATAGCAGAGCTCCTCACCTTAATCTGTGAGGTGTAGAAACTCCACCGTTGGAAACTACATAAGAATAAAGTCTAGGCATGGCCGAATGGCCAACCTCCCAAATGGCATAATACAATCAAAATAGGGTTCAAAGATCTGACCTAAGGATTGAAGAATGGTCTAAAGATGTGAATACAATATTAAAAAGTGCTATTTATACTAAACTAGATAACTAGGTTAACGGAAAATGAGTAAATAGTGCAGAAATCCACTTCTGGGGCCCACTTGGTGTGTGTTTGGGCTGAGCATTGAAGTTTTCAGATGCATAGGCTCTTCTTGAAGTTTAAACGCTAGTTTTGGTGCCAGTTTGGGCATTTAACTCCAGCTTTGGTGCCAGTTCTGGCGTTTTACGCCAGAAAAGGGTCTCTAGTGGGCGTTTGGACGCCAGTTTGGGCCATCAAATCTCGATCAAAGTATGGACTATTACACATTGCTGGAAAGCCCAAGATGTCTACTTTCCAACGCAATTGAGAGTGCACCACTTCGGATTCTGTAGCTCCAAAAAATCCACTTCGAGTGTAGGGAGGTCAGAATCCAACATCATATGCAGTCCTTTCTCAGCGTCTGAATCAGATTTTTACTCTGGTCCCTCAATTTCAGCCAGAAAATACCTGAAATCATAGAAAAACACAAAAACTCATAGTAAATTCCATAAATGTGATTTTTGCATAAAAACTAATAAAAATATACTAAAAAGTAACTAAAACATACTAGAAACTACCTAAAAACAATGCCAAAAAGCGTATAAATGAGAAGTGAAATCAATTATTCATTTCAAAAGAATAAATCATCCCTTTCTTAATAATTCAAATAAAATAGTAGAAGTCTTTAACTCACAATTTTTCCAGATAACATTTGATTAAAATCCCGGATTCTACTGGAATTTCGGCAGCACCTCCCCTAAAACTTAGACTCTGGCACCCTTTCTGGGTCCCATCCAAACCAATTCACAATCCTTTTCAACGGTCCAAAACCCAAGATTAGTTCAAAAGCAAACCAAATCCAGCATTCACCTCATTTTCATATCTCAAAGAAATCGTCTCAAGATCAAATCATTATCAACTGATTAAACTCATTTCCAAAACTTTTAAAGAAACAGTTCATCAACAACCCATTTATCAAAACCAAACAATAATCAGAAATCATCTCAAGGTCAATTTTTCTTAACGGATTAAACTCATTTCCAAAACTTTAAAGAGATAATTCAGCAACAATCGCTTTATCAAAACCAAACAATAACCCAATCAAGCATATAATCACATTCATACAAAATGTCCAAACAATACATAAGACTTGTACAATCACTAAAAAGTGTATTTCTCACATCGGCATCCATTTATAATAATCCCAAATTATAATTGAGATTTTAGAAAAATCCCCTACCTCGACACGTGAAACCACAACCCAAATGCCTCAGAAAGTCCTTTCCGCCTCAACCTGAAATCAACAATCAAAATCTCAGCTCCGTGTATTTTTCTCAATTGTAGAAACTGCCTCAACGCCACATATAAGCTCAGTTACTACTTCCTAACACATCACTGTCACAGAAATCTCAAAACTCAAAACTAAAAACAAATGGCAAGGATTCCGAGATAAAAACACTCACTGAAATAAAAGGAATGGCACAGTAGCCTCCGCAACACTTATGCGACATGCAATCATCAAAACTCAAACCTACATTACCAAGCCTCAAGGTCTTTAACCAAACACAACCGAACGCTAAAGCAGGGGTTTTCGAAATGTGAAATACTCACTAAATTAACAAAACGAAATAACGGCAGCAGTAAGGACGATTATATATAGCAGCAGCGGGAAAAATGGCCTTCTCCACCACCTTGGTCCGTGATTCCAGTGGCGGCAGCATCAAGGAAATTTACAATAATCACCTTATCCCATACAAACAATTTCAGTGACAAGCTCCAAGGTAGAAACAAATTGGTAGAACAAGGAAGCAAAAACAGGGGAGAGATTACCCAAAACAACAGTGGTTCTAATGGTGGTTTCCTGGGCAGCTCAGGTGTTGGTCCTTGTGGCAGAGGGTTCCAGTAACTCACCTCTAGCAGAGGTGAAGGAACATGTGGCGGTAGTGAAAGGCAGTGTCGGAGCCAGCTTCTCCTCCAAAGATGCGGTTGGGCGTGGCACAATTGCACGTCTCCTTCCTCCTTTCCCTCTCCTCTCTTCCGTTTCTGCTGGATTCCTTTTCCTTACTGTTGCTGCGTAGGATTTGAGAAAGGGGAAAAGGTGTATTGCTGCTGCTGAGTTCAGGGAGGGGAAACAGGTATTGGGTTAGGGTTTCAAGGTTAGGGTTCTTGAGTAAAATTAGGGTTAGGGTTAGTTTTGTAATTTCAAATAAAAATGGAAATAATATAGTAATTGAAACCCAAATTAAATCCAACACTAATTATATATAGAAGATACTATTTGTTCATCAATTTCACAAATTACATTCAATAAAATGTCTAAATCCAAAAAATAGAAATAATATAATTAATTTCTCTATTTTCAAAAATAGTAGTATTAGTATTTTAAAATATTAATTATTTAGTCCAAATCGTATAAAATTCTTATTATTTCATAATTACCAACTTTATAATTTAAATATAAAAAATAATCCAATAATTATGAATTATGTAAAATCTTCACTTTAATTATCAAAATTTGATTTAATCATTCTCAATGAAATAATTTTTAAAAGTAAAATCTCTAATAATAAAGATATTAAAAATCCACTCATAATAAGATCTTTTAAAAGTTTCGGGACTTAAATCTTCACCAGTTATACACACTCCTATATCTTCTTCTATGTGTTTGTTTTAGTCCATTGAATTGTGATTAGAGTTTGAATTATGAGATGAGACATAATTAACTGATTATGGTGTTGCGATTAGGGAGCTGAATAATGTATGGCAACGTGGGATTTGCTAATATTTTATTAAGATGGGAGTTTGACCAGGACATTTGATGGTAAAGAAAAAATAAAAAAAAATTATTGAATCATTTTTATATTATTGTTAATATCTTTATTGAATAATTTTTATATTATTGTTAATAATTTTTATGACTGAGTAACACTTTGACTATATGCGAAGAAGATAAAAAAAGTTTCATTATTGTTAAAGACGATGGTTTTCTTCTTTGTATATCACTCTCAAGGATCTACCTGTAGACAAGAAAAAGAACTTCCTTCTAAATCTACTATTCTGGCTCACAAGAATTCTAGAGAAGTAGATTCTAGAATGAGTCAAGATTTGAAGAGAAAAAAGACTATGTAGATGATGTTGAAGAGTGTGACAGCTTGCAAGAAAGGCCAACTAAAAAGCGAAAAATACGTCAATTTGCTTCAATACCAATTGATGCATTTCTTCAACTTAACAATGAACCTGATGGTGAAGAGCAATTGAATGAGAATGAAGGAGAAAATATAGAGGAGTAGGACAAGGATTATATTAATCCAACTAAGGCTGATGATATAGACAATACTTTGAAAGGTAAATTTTTGGTCTACTTAAAAATATTTTATGACATCATTTCTCTTTAAATTTATCGCTGTGAAAGATTTATGTATGATGATTTCTCTGTATAATAGAGATATATTTTAATAAATGATTTATTGGATCTATTAATTGGTGGGGGCGGCAGGGTGGGTTGAGAAAGAGTGCATAGTGAGCATGATGATGAAAATGGTGGTATATGAGGACATGGCTTTTTGTTATTTTCATTAATAAGCATGATTATATTACTTGAATTGATTAATTTGAGCTAGGCTTTTAACTTCTCTTACTTGAATTCAATTATATTTTTCAGGACTTTTCTTTTTAACAAGGTATCATGATTCTATTTGTTACATCCATCATAATGTTGCTCTTTAGGTAAACTGTATAAGAGTTAGAATCAAATTGTAAGGGACAGTACCAACTTAGTTGAGTTAAGTAGCAAAAGCCGAATAAGAAAATCAAGACTCAAGTGTTAAATAGATAGTTTTCGTATAGCAGTTGTGAGAGTTTGTGACTTTTACTTGGTGCATTAGGCTATAAATAACTCTCTCTACGTAATTGAGGTGTAATTGCTATCATTTTTTTAAATAATAGTTCAGTTTACTTTCACAACAAGTTATCTATTTTTCTAGCTTCTGCATCATTCCTATTTAGTCCTAGTTCATTCATTGAATTAAGAGAGAATGCTTTCACAAATGAGGCCGGTATCAATTTAAGCAAAATATATATTGCTCATAACTTATTATAATATTTTTAATTTTTCTTTATTTCAATTTCACGCTTCAAATCACGTAAAATTATTATGTTTGCGTAGCTGTATTTGGTGGGCTAGTTTCCCACACACGCACAAGTTACGCTCGTGGGTTTGAAGAGCACTATGAATTTTATTTTCACATTACAATTTATATTTTATCAAGAGATAAATCTGTCACTGAAATGAGATCAAATAAAATAAAATCCTATCTTAGTCTTTGTCTTTGAAATTATAAATATTAATTTGATTATATTATAGCTTAACTAGATTTATTTTGTTGAAGACAAATGTCCTTTGTATGTCAGAATAGGAATAATATCTGAATAGGATTTGTAATCATTAATTGTACAAGAAAAGGTACATGTACATACTATGATATGATATAAGAAAAGGATCTCTTTGACTCTTTTTACACTTTGACTTTAATTTTAGAAGCAGATTCTAGTTTTCTACGCAGCTTGGAATAAATCATTAGCAATAGTGAAATTATTGAATTTTATTCATTTGGCTGAATGGATGAAGCTATTTTTTTCAATTAAATATATATAAATCAATAAGAGGGATGGTATATAATGCTAAAAATATTAATGTTTTAGTTTTTTTTGAATATATTATTATAATTTTAATTAGTCTCTTTGTATAGAGACAACAGTGAAGAAAACACGAGGACCTACACAATGTTTAAAGATTCATGCAAGACAGTTGGAAGGGGAATAAAGATAAAGAAGCTATTTGGGAATATGTTCAAGTGAGAATATTAGTCTTGTTTCTTTTAGAAACTTAAGGAAATGTACAAATATATTTTATTCTTACTAGCAAATAATATTTGTGTTTTATAGGCTAAATTCATTATTCCAATTGAAGGAAAAAGGATAGTCCTTGCTCGTATCAATGAAAACTAGAGACAGTATAAGACCACAATTAAGCAAACTCATTTTTTGCCATACAAACGTGTTAATGAGATGCTGAAAAATATCCTAAAACTAATGAGATGCTGAAAAATCGTCCTAAAAGCATACCTGAGAGTTATTTTCGAAAGTTAATTGCTTATTGGAGAACTGAGAAAGTTAAGGTAAGACATGTGAAACTTAGTGTAATTTGTAACACCCCATTATACTAAATGCGTAATCACGGACAGAACAAGACATAATATATATAAAACCTTGTAGATAGCTCCAGGATACACAAGGTAATTATTAAAATAAACAAGATATATATAAGTATGATATACCAAAAAGAGGACTAGTCACAACCTGTGGAGTTTAGGCCGACTAGTCAAACTGAATACAACAGAGTTTTTGAAGTTTAAAACAGCTTATACAACTTATCTCGCAAATCAAGCCTCTAAGGCCATAAAATCTAAAATAGAAGGGGTGAGAGAAAGTACTACTACAAAAAAAATCAATATACCAAAAGAGAGCATAAGATCCTCCGCTCTGTCACCATCTCACAACACACCGAGGTGGGTTACGACCTATATCTGAAAAATAACAACAACATATGGTATGAGAACCGGAGGTTCTCACTATGGCAACAGTGCCCGATATCAAAGATGTAAGGTTCCTAGACGCCAAAGGCAATCCTAGAACTTCACATCGATACCGAAATTCAGTCTTAATGAAATATATATCTTAAACCATAAACAATAAACAAGGTAATCTAAACTTAGGAGATTTCTAACTAATACTTATCACACGGCTGTATCCTATAGCCTTCGCCAACCTACCCTCCACGCGATCCTATTGCCACCGCCTACCTAACCTCATCAGCACCAGAAAATCACAAGTATATATAAACAAGTAATACACAGGTAATATTCATGTATAGCAAGTAATTCAAGAAGCAAGTAGGCATATTATACATTTAGGCAAACTGCAAGTAATCAAAACAAACAAGCACATAAGAGATCCATATGATGAATGCCTATCCTATTTGGCTCGTGATATCAATTGTCGGTTCAAAAAGCCAACCTGACACATAGTTCAAAATACCAACCTGACACATCCCTGGAATGTCGCCTTTCTGCCACGACTAGGGTTATAGTGCCATGCTCACTATTTCTAGTGCCAGCACTTTATCTTGCGTCCATGAGTTATAGTTTCCGGCACACTTTTTCGCCTTATAGTGCCCGAGTTCACTCTGGAAGCAGAAAGGTTATGTGAGCAGGAGATTGCAACAGTCCTCACATCTCAACGTAGCCGGGAGACTGCCTCGGCCCCTACACCGGTACCGCTACCTCGACAACCGGGAGACTGCCACAGACCTTGTCCAAGGCGCATAGCGACTTACCAATCATTATAGTTCATTAATGCAGCACATCCCATAGCAGAATTCCTTTTATACACATTCCAATCTCATAATCCAATATTAATATATCAAGTTCATCACCAACATCTCAAGTTCATCATCCACCCGGCCCCCATTACTACACAAGACAAACCACCCAACTGACATACCAAGCCTAAGTCACCGTCTTGTAAAACCCGTATATAAGTCCATTAAATATCAAACATAAACCCAGCTATGCTAGTCTTAGGCCTAATTATTAACCACAAGTCTTAAAGAGGAGTTATGGAAGTTTGGAAAGCTAGAGAACCCTTAAAAACAAAGAAAAAAAATCATTTTTTAGCAAAACAGGGTGTATGCGTACGCATACTAAAAATTTTGCCCATCTCGCATACACATATAAAAGTTTGTGTATGCATAGGTGCCAAATAGAATGGCACGCTCGCGTATGGACGGTTCCCTTAGGCTCTACAGAAACGAACTGCTTTGATACCATAATGTAACACCCTACCATACAGAGTCTTATGCTTAAGTCATAATTTAGAGATGACAAGGTATTACGACCTCTAAAATAAAAATTTAGTAAAAATAGTATTGTGAAAAATGATTATAACTAGGAGCCTTTTTAAGAAAAAGGGGTAAACAAAAATCGCAACTCAAAGCGCAACACTCCGATCGATAACGTAACGAACAAGGATAACCAACGCGTGATTATTTATATACAAAGGAGTGTCAAAAATAGGAATATCAAGACTCAAGATCCGGCTGCGAAGATGACCGGTCCGAGCATAGCAATATATACATATGATAAAAAAATAAGGAAAACCCCAAAGGAAACCCAAAGGGACACAAATACATAAAACCTATTCTCCAAAATCTCCCATAAGAGGAGTTATCACAGTTTGTATTATTTGTGGAGGTAAAAGTATCTAAGCAAAACATATAAACCAAAACATAGCCCCGAGAACAAAGGATCTTCGCAAATCTAGAAGTCTCCAGCATGCCTCAGCGGGAAACCTCACGTCCTGCATCTGAAAACCACAAAATCCGCATGGGTGAGAACCAGAGGTCCCCAGCATGGTAACAGCTTCCACATATATAATACATAATAATGGAGGAAAGCCGAAGGCAATCCTAGAACTTCCTCCAGATAATATCGAAGCTTATAAACAGGCTAAACCATAAAGGGCATCTGACTAAAGATACTTCAGTCTAACTAATACTTCCCTTTCCAATTCCTTCAAACCTCCCAACCACCAGCAGGAGTATAATGTAGCAAACACAGTTATATCAGACAAGAAATATACAATTAGGAACAAGTAAGGCATTTAGACAATTAGCAAGTAATATGCAATCAAATAGGCAATCTCAAATAATTCATATAGTATGCATATGATGAATGCCTGTCCCTAGTGGCTGATGATATCATCTGTCGGTTATAGAGCCAACCCGACAAGTCCTGGTCGCTAACCATTGGACTGTCCCTCTGTCATGCATCCCCAACTCGAGTTATACTCGTCATCAACTTGATCATAATCATGATCTATATCCATCACCCTCACTGGTGAATATATACGGGGGCGAGCTCATCCGGGTCTTTCACAGTGCCCGGCCACACTTATGACATAGGGTCAAAAGAGCTTCGAGTGATCATTCATTTTTCCCTTGCTTCACTCGCAAGTTACCACATCCACTAGCTCCTTCTCTCATAGCTAGACATATCATAATGATTTAAGATATAAGTGGTGAGATCGGAGGCTTAGAAGTATGAAATTTGGCTTTTAAAACTCCACGCGCACGCGTGGATGGCCTCAAAAACTCATCGACGCGCAAGCGTCATGCACGCTAACGCGTGGATTAAAAATTTGCCAATCGATGCGTACGCGTCAACCACGCGTACGCGTGGGTGTTCTCGTGCCCCAGGCACAACACTAGCACAGTTCTGGCATAACTCTCTGGAAAATGGCTGGGCATTGGGTGCAGCACAATCGGCGCGCCCGCGCACATCACGCACACGCGTGGATGGCATTTTCGGGAAGAACGGCGCGCACGCACCAAGTGCACCCACGCGCAAGGGGTCATTCTGCTAAAAATTTTCTAAGTTAAAAGCTGCAGAATTCACCAATTTAAACCCCAATCTTCCAACGGACATAACTTTCTCATTTTAAATCGTTTTTCACCCGTTCTTCGAACGGCATGGACATCCCGGATCCAATTTCATTTCTAAATAGATTTGGCACAAAACAGAGAACCGTAGTCCAAGTTATGTCCCACCAAAGTATGCCCAAAAACCATGTTTTTCATAAAAACCACAAAGTGCCATTTGCAAACAAGCCATTTCCAACTCCTTTCAAAATCAATCAAAACATGCCATTTTCATCCCTTTTCTTTAAAATCAATCAAAATATATCAATTTCAACATCAAGCCTCCTCAATTCACACATTCACACTTTACCACAATTTATCAAATCACTATCTCGTCATTTTAACCCACTTCACCCAAGTGGCTAAAACTCAAACATATTGACATATCATATACTCTTCCTCATGCCAATTTCAACAACACCAATCCCAATAAATTATTATTGCACACAATCAATATCATACTCACCATCAACATGGTTCAACCCACAATTCAACCATAACCAATCATCAAGCATATATTACAACATGCATATTTCTCATACATCATACTACCAAGGCATCAATAATCATCATCACATATATGACCACATCATATATCTCAATCATTCAGCAACATCAACCATTCAATGCCTATCTTAGGGCCTCTAGCCTAAGTATTTCCTACCACATTACATATTAGATACGGGAAACCGAAACCATACCTTAGCCGATTTTCCCAAGCTCAACCGGAGCACTTCCAAATCACTTATCCACATGCTCTCAAGGCCTCAACACCTCCAAGAACAGATTTTTCACCACCAAATCCCTTTTTAAGCTTTTCAATATCACCAATCAAAGCTCCAATACTCACATATACACAACCTAAGCCACAATCATCATACCCATACACAACATCTCAATACCCAAACATCATAGAACAACAAAATACACTAGGGTTGAGAATCTTACCACACCCAAGGTCAAAGTAGACAAGATTAACCTTCTCCTTCAAGAGAGTTGGGTCCTATAACATCAAAGAACCCAAAATCTCAACATTTCACCCATGAGACTCGAAAATAAGGGCTGGAATTTCGAACAGCAACACGTGGCTTACCTCAAGATTGATTGTATGGATTTTGTAGAGCTCTCTACGGTGAACGCGTGGCCACAAACGGAGCGGTAATCGGAGCTCTAGATCAAAAGTTATGGTGGTTTGAAGGTCAAGTGAGAGAAAGAACTTGAGAGAGTGTTCTTCCCTCCATGGCCTCCATTTTCAGCATGTGAGTGTGTTTAGTGAGGAGAGAGAATGCTGAAAACTAGGATTTTGGTTTAGTTATGTTGGGCCAAGGGCCCACTTTGGGTCCGGTTGGCCCGGTTTGGCCCATTCGGTCCAATCTTGGTCCGAATTCTATAAAATTGGTACCAAAATTCTCGTCTCAATCTCCTCTATCATATTTAGCCACAAAAATCACATTTTGGGCTTTCAAGAATAAATTCTCATTTATAGGCTAATTAGCCGTTAATTAACCGGGTTTTACAGTACGCATGCCATCCCAGAATTACAGAATTTTGTAAAGTTGCAGAAATCAGTTTTAAACACCAAACTTTAAACATTCATAACTTCCTCTACAAAAATTCATTTTCATCAAAACCTTTACCAAACCAAAACTGACTCAATTCATCACAAAACACTGCCACATACTACACTTTATCATTCCGTTGTACTTCCATCACTTTCACACCTAAATCACTCAACATATCTACCAAAGATCAACACAAAATCCATAATTTCAATTTAATACTACCATATATCCAATAAAATTTCAAACTCAAACATACAACTCCACACAATTTCCATAATTTCAATCCCTTGGAAGCATTTTTTAACAAAACACATATATATCCTCCTCAATACTCATCAAACTCAAAAATCATCAATAATTCTCAATAACATCATTAATCAATATCAATCATCAAAATGATCACAATAATCAAATCCACAACCATCAACAACCATTCATTCCTATCTTAAGGTCAACTAGCCTAAGTATCCAGAAACATTACATATTACATAAGAAAAATTAAAACCATACCTTGACTGATTCCCAAAATGCACCAAACACCAAAACGAAGCCACCAAGCTCGATCCAAAGCCTCAAACCATCTCCAGCAAACACCAAAACCCAATCTAACATCATACAACATACCATCATCAAACCTAGGGTTCACAAAAATAACTAAACACAAGGGTTTAGTAAGACCTTACCTTACCCAACGAGATTAGGGGTAAAACCCAACAATATTCCAACATTAGATCACCCCTGAACAAACAAAACTATGAAAATCTCAATCTAACAAAGCTACAACTCGAATTTATCAAAGAATAGAAAATTGGAGCTTGGGATTCAAGTTGCTTACCACTTTGTTTAAATAGAATTGAAGAGCTCGGCGAGAACTTCGCGTGACCATAAACAGCTCGTCAATCGGAGCTCCGTAGCTCAAGTTATGGCCACCAGAATTTAGTGGTGAATAGTGACCAAACCCTCACCTCTCTTCTCTCTCGACCCAGCGCCTCCTGATGGGGGATAAATGTTGGTTAGGAATTTTCAAAAAAATAATTCCGTTGCAAGTATAGTTCCAAACCAATAAAAATCCTCAATCAAAGTTTAATTTGTTTGTCACTTAAGTCAAACCCAATAAAAACTGAGAGTATTTAAACCTCAAGTCATCTCTCAAGGAGTTGCAGGAAAGTGTGCATATTATTGGTTATGGAATTGTATATTTTGGGGGGGGGGTTTGGGTTTGATTAACAAGAAAATAAAAATGACAAGAAAGTAAAACTAATAACTAATATAAGTCTTGGTAAGGATCAAGAGTCAAAGGTTCCTATCTTGGAGCATTGACCATAACATGGCAATTACAAAGAGTTAATTCCACTTAGATGCCCTCTAACATCGGAGGATTAAGTCAAGTAGACATAGTTGGTCTTAGAACCACTAACAACCCTAAATTTCCAATGAAACTAGACATCAATGATCTCAAGGGTCCTAAATCCTCAATCACAAGTCAAGAGTACCAAAATCTACTCTAAAACCCAACCAAGTATTTTATCAAACACTTGGAAGGCATAAAAGAAAAGCACAGTAAATTGGCAAGAAATATAAATTCTACAACTACCCAATGCAAGGAAATAACAATAACAACTCAATTAAACATCAAAGAAACATAAAACATAAATGGCATTAATGGAAATTAAAACAAACAAGAGTTCATAAACATAAAGACAACAAAATAGAAGAAATAATAAGTAAAGCTAAGAGAACGAAAATGTAAGAATAATAAATTGTAAAGAAAACTAAATCAAAGCAAGAATTAAAACATAGATCTAGAGAAATCTAACCTAAATCTAACCTAATTCTAGAGAGATTGGAGAGCTTCTCTCTCTAGAAGACCTAAAGCATGTTTCTATCTCTCCCTAATTACTCTTCCCTTGTTCTCACTTGAATTTTGCATTAAATAGCTTCAGAAATGAGTTGGATTTGGGCCTGGATGGCTCAGAAATTGCCCCTAGCGTATTGCCTTTAAGTTGGTCATGTACCACTTGTCAAGCGGACGCGTGGGCCACGTATACGCGTCGCCTGGCAGATTTTCTTCCCACGCGCACGCGTGAGCCACGTACACGTGCTGCCATGAATTTTGCAAATCTTCATTTCTTCATGAATTCTCCACTTTGCATGCTTTTCTTCCATTTCTTTCAATCCATTCTGGCCTTCAAAGCCTTAAATCACTCAAACAAACATATCAAGGCATCGAATGGGAGAAAAGTGAATTAAATTTAGCTATTTTAATGCCTAAAAAGCATGTTTTCACTCTTAAGCACAAATTAGGGAGAATTACAAAAATCATGCTATTTTATTGAATAAGTATGGGAAAAGTTGATAAAATCCACTAAATAAGACACAAGATAAACCATAAAAATTGAGATTTATCACCTCCCCTCTCTTGTTTGTGCTGAAAGTGGCTAGGTTGGCCATTTAAATGTGAATATATATGTTGGGCTTGGGCCCGATCCAACCCGTTAGCATTTTAGGTCCGTTTGGCCTACTTTGGGTTAAAACCTTTAGAATTAGTGCCCGATTTTTAATTATAAATTAATTTTGTCCTTTCAAAATAATAAATTTAATTTTCAAAATCTTATTTTTCTCAAAACAAGGTACCGGACAGACTAGAGCCGGTATTGCCGGCTTAAGCACCGATACACCTTTTTACAAAAATCTTTCGCAAAAGATACATTTTCTAACTCATTTGAATTCACTAAATTCAAATTTTATTTTTTTAGTTTCAAAATATAATTTTTATATTTTCGAACCTATTCCTTGCAGTTAAAGTTATTATTTTATGAAAGCGGTTTTACGTGAAAACTACAATTCTTACATAATTATTTATGCAATTATATTATATCCATTTATGAGTGAAATATGATGATCTTTTGAATACTTGTCTCTTGCTATGTAGAAAATATCTAGGTAGAATAAGAAAAATAGGGCACAACAGAAATTTAGGCATCGAAAGGGACCAATAAATTTTGCAAGAATACGTGCAAGATTGGTACAATTTTTGATTTGTTGTGCATTTGTATGTGTATGCGTGGTGTGTGTCTTTGAGTATCAAGTATGTGTTGATTTTAGAAAATAAACTTATTTTAACTCTATATAAATGCTATTTGAACTGGACTTATAGGCTGCTTCTAAGGAAAATAATGAACTACCTACTCAAGCAGAAATGTTTGTTGAGACTCGCCAAAGCACAAAGAAAAAATCATTGGATGAAGACACTTGGATGTTATTGTAAGTATTGGGAGTTAATTTCGTTAAAATAGGTTATGAATTTCTTGTGTCTTGACAATTTGTCCATCACTTGTGGTTACTTTTATCCTTGTAGTTGAGTTAAAGAATCTTGATATTACTCTTAATTTCTATTATTTGTTTTGATGTTGTCAAATGATATATGTTTTTAATCCAATTGTGTAGTTACTCTTTTATTATTATTATTATTATTATTATTATTATTATTATTATTATTATTATTATTATTATTATAGGCACATCTGCAAGTTGAAATAAAATGTCTAAAAAATCAGCAATTAGAGATTTCCAATCCATATTTGGAAAAGAGAAGACAGGGAGAGTGCGATGTCATGGAAGAGTTACCACACCAACTAGTTAAAGAAAAATGAAGAAATTGCTACCCTTAAGCAGCAACATGTAGCTGAGAAAGCAACATTAGAAGGTAATGTTGATGTGATGCAAAAAGAAGTAGATGAACTAAAATCGCTTGTTAAGATGATGCTACAACAAAAAAAGCTCAGGAGTGGACCATGAGATGTTAGCTGCTCAACTAGGAAGCACTTTAGGCAATCCGAACAATGATGCTTATCACGAGGTATTATTTGTTGTTAAAATTTCTATATGTTATCATATCTTAAATAATGGTTGATTATGTTAATGTTTATTCAATAGTTTTATGTATCTAAATAGAAGAATGTTATGATATATATGTTGGTCCTCTCTCTCTCAAACATTTTTAGTAAACATTATTAATATTAAAGATGTGAAGTTTTATATTTATTTTTTTTACAGGAAAACTATGTTGAAGGAGAAATCGAACTTGATTAAGGTTAAATTTTTACGAGCAAATGTTACAGAGTAAAAGTCATGAACTTGTGGACATGATGATAAATCTATTTGCTACTTAGCTATTTCAACTCTTTTTTGTTATTATATTTTTTTGCAAAATTAGATGATATAGTTCGAGGTTGTCATGACTTAGGCTATAGTAGTATGGTATTTTGAAAAAATGATGATGATATAAGTACAAGTAGTTATGACCTAGACTAATACTATGTTATCTTGCAATGATAATATAATGTGATTGTGGATCTTACAACAATTTTTATAAGTCAAATTTGATAGAAAATGTTCAATTTTTTTCTTTAGTGACTTGATTCAAATAGTTTAGTTTATTTATTGATACTAAATAATTAAAAAAAGGAATTAGTTTCATTCATGAGAAAACTATTGTAAATAAAGAATTATATATTAAAAAAACTGTTGTCAAAAGTTACAAAAGACAATGGTGTTAAAATCGTTGTCAAAATGATTACAAAATGCCAAAAAATAACACCAATGGTAACGCTTTAAAACCGTTGTCTTAGACGACTACAAAATGGCAATGGTAATAAAATTGTTGCCAAAAATGACACCAACAGTAACGCTTTAAAACTGTTGGCTTTGTGTATAATAAAATTACAACAGTTTAAAATCATTGCCAATCTAGTTATGGTTTTAAACCGTTGGATCTTGAAAGAGAACGGCTCTAAAACGTTACTTATCAAGTAATTGTTCGAAACCATTGTTTAAAATTTTCTTTCAAAACCGTTGTCTATGCTTGTAACTTTGGCAACGGTTTTTATGTTACCATTGCCTTAGGTAAACAACTGTTGCCTATGAGCATTGGTAACGGCCTGATGCACAAAAACTTGTCTCTCAACAAATTTCCCTTTGGCAAGTATACCGAATTGTCGTCAAGTAAAAACTCACAATAGAGTGAGGTCGAATCCCACAGGGATTGATTGGTCAAGCAACTTTAGTTGGAAGAGTGTGCTAGTTGAGCTAAACAGAATGTAGATGAGATTTGCTGGAAATTAAATGACGGGAAAGTAAATTGCAGAAAATAAAGTGCAGAATCTTAAATGAGGGTTTGGAAAGATGAATATGGAAATAAATGGCAGAAAGTAAAGAGAATGGGTGAGATCAGAGATGGGGATTTATTGGGCTTAGGAGATATTGCATTCTCCGGATCAAGTTCATTCTCATCTCTTCCTCAATCAATGCATTCATTGATCTCCTTGGCAATCTTAGGTGATTGGATCCCAATTCCTTGGCAATCAAATCTCTCTAATCTTGAACAATTGTCCAATTCCTTGATTTAATTGCTCATGGGAAGAGATGAAGTGTGGTCACTGATTATACCACATGTATTTCCAAATCAAAGTGTTGGGAGGATTACATGTCACTATATCTGCCCAAACCCCAATTTGGTCCAACATGAGAAAGCATTTCTAGCATGATCTCTTCATCCCTTTTCCAAGGCTCAGAGGAGATCCAATTATGGAGAGTTTCTTTTCCAAGACAACTAACCAATT
>NC_029772.3:30703198-30727034 GCF_000817695.3 Arachis duranensis | reverse complement strand
TATAATTGATCCATCAAATTACAACAGAGCTCCCTAACCCAATGAAAGGGGTTTAGTTATTCATAGCTCTGGAAATGGAAATGAAAAAAGGGTAGAACAGAATACATGCAGAAAGTAAATATACAGAGTGTAGTTCTCCAAAAGTGCCAAAAGCTCCATCATAGTTCAAAACTACTCCTATATATGTCAATCTAGTGAACTTCCAACTTAATCATTGTCGATACAAAATCAATCACCGGCAACGGCACCATAAACTTGATGCACAAAAACTTGTCTCTCAACAAATTTCCCTTCAGCAAGTATACCGAATTGTCGCCAAGTAAAAACTCACAATAGAGTGAGGTCGAATCCCACAGAAAATGTTAGTGACAATCACTTTTTCCACTAACGTTCCAACCCAAAATGATCAACGTTAACTTCAACGTTAGTGGCACTGACGTGACCACTAACATCGCCTCTTGGTCCTTTGCAAACGTTATTGGGAATCACCTTTTCCAATAACGTTGCCTTGTGCCCTCTTTCCTTATGTTAGAGTTCACGTTAGTATAACTAATGTGACTCTTAACGTGGGCATGCCTAAGCTTCGAGAGCATTAGTGACACTTACCTTTGTCAGTAACGTTCCAAACGCCCCTCCCTCCCACGTTAGAGTTCATGTTAATTAGATTAACGTGGCCACTAACGTGGTAGTGATTGCCATCTCCAACGTTAGTGACAAAGGTGAGTGTCACTAACATTGGCTTATCATGCTTAGCTCCACGTTATCTCTCACGTTAGTGGTCTTAACGTGACCACTAACGTGGGCACTCTTGGGTTGGTCCAACGTTAGTGACAAAGGTGAGTGTCACTAACGTTGGTGATTGGTTCTTCATCCCTCGTTAGAGTTCGCGTTAATTAGATTAACATGACTATTAACGTGGCTTCATTGTGCCTTTGTGGAACGTTAGTGGCAACCACGTTTACCACTAACGTTGGAGCTCCTCTTCCTCCTCTATGTTAGCTACCACGTTAATGTAGTTAACGTGGCAACTAACGTGGGCTATGATGGCTTTGAAGGCGTTATTGGCGATCACTTTTTCCATTAACGCTACAGGCTTGTCCCATTCCACGTTAGTGGTCACGTTAATTAGATTAACATGGTTGCTAACGTGGTTCCTTCTTGCTTTCTTTGTCCTAAAATCAAGCAATTAAGGTGCATCAAAACTCTGTTCTAAATCATGAGATTATGCATCATCAATTTTATCATACAATTCCTGCTTAATCATCATGCAATCATGTAAAGTTCACAATAATTGCTTGAATCAAGGTGTAAGTGTATTTTCATCCAAAATTTGCCTATTCACTAAGAAAATGCATGAAACTGCCCTAAAACAGTAAAGAAAAGGTCAGTGAAACTGGCCAAAATGCCCTGGTATCACAACACCAAACTTAAAGCTTGCTTGTCCCTAAGCAAGTACTGAAACATGGGAAAGAAAAGAATGAAAGAACAAGATAAACAAGTAATCATTATAGAAGTCAAATTCCTGGTTTATGGGGTTTCATGCATAGTAACTTAGGTTCATTCCTTTACTGGTTTTCAGGCCTTTATTATGCCCTTGAACACTCACTTGATTGCATACTTTGAGACTTCCTAATCGTTGATCCTTCCTTCTTTTCCAAGTTTTATTGCATGTTTCTTAGGCTAAGTGCTCTGTAAGAGGACGACTCTTTATGATAAGCTTTCAGCCAACACTCCCGAACCAGTTGGCTCAAGGTGCTAGGTGTTAAGACACCCCTAAGGACTTACTCCCTCAAGTCTCTTTCCCCCATACATACACACCATAGGCACATGGTTTGTTATTTTTCTTTCTTGAGACCTTGGTGTCCAGCACCTCTTTGGGTTACTAAGTGCTCTGCAGCAAAGGTTACTCTTGATAGTGGACTTTCAGCAGATAATCCCGGATTAGTTAACCCAAGTTACCAAGTGGTAAGGCACCCCAAAGAGCTTATTCATCCAAGTATATCCCTTGCACATGAACACCACAGACACATGCCTCAATATTCAAACCCTTGGTGCCTAGCATTATCTCTTATTGTTTTTCTTTTCTTTTCAACTCTTGTTGCTCTTTCTCTTTTCTGATTGGGATCTTATTGTTTGGTTAGTCTCATAGAATGTGTTTCAAGCATGTGGTTTAGAGCATATAGTTGCCTCTATACCTTGTAGGTGAACCAACTTAGCTGATCAATCACCATACCACAAACTTAAGAATTTACTTCACAAGATAACTCCACTCTTGTTTTTCATAACATTTTCTTTTTAATTGACTTAGAAGGGCAAGCATACATATAAGCAAGATGAAAATGAAAGCTAGGGCCTAGACCAACACACTTAGACCTAAACAACAAAATCTTAAAGACAGAATTGAAAATTCCTAAGCTACTATAGAAGCATGTTCTATTTCATACATGATTTTCCTTATTTAAAACTTGAAAAAGGATAAAACTAAGAAAGAACTCCACCACCTTTCACTTATCGGAATGCTCAAGTCTCTTTGTCTTGGGATCCTCCTTGATGTTCTTCCTTAGATGATGATGTATGGTTCCCTCCTCAGGTTGGGTTGCCTCCCAACAGAGCGCTTTTTTAGCGTCGCTAGCTCAACGGTGGTTTCTCTAGTTGAGATTATACTTCTGTTTGGGGTCTTCCCCCATGCTACCTAAGTAGTGCTTGAGTCTTTTCCCATTCACAGTGAATGTCCTCTTTGAGCTTTCTTCTATGATTTCTATGTGTCCATAAGGTGAGACTTTTATGACTAGAAAGGGCCCGGACCATCTTGATTTGAGTTTTCCAGGAAAGAGTTTCAGTTTGGAGTTGTAGAGAAGCACATGTTGTCCTTCTTCAAAACTTCTTGGTGCCAGGTTGAGATTATGTCTCCTTTTTGCTTTTTCCTTATAGATCTTAGTGTTTTCATAGGCTTGAGACCTAAACTCTTTCAGTTCTTGCAGCTGCAAGATCCTCTTTTCACTAGCAGCAGTGCTGTCCAGGTTTAGTATCTTGAGAGCCCAAAAGGCCTTGTGCTCCAGCTCTAATGGTAAGTGACAGGCCTTTCCGTACACCAGTTGATATAGGGACATCCCAATTGGTGTTTTGAAAGCTGTCTTGTATGCCCAAAGAGCATCATCTAGCTTCTTCGCACAATCCTTTCTTGATGCCCCCACTGTCTTTTCCAAGATCCTTTTTAACTCTCTTTAGCTATCTCAGTTTGCCCACTTGTTTGGGGATGATAAGGTGTGGCAATCTTATGCTTCACCCCATACCTTATGAGTAGGGTCTCCAATGGTCTATTACAGAAATGACTCCCTCTGTCACTGATGAGAACTCGTGGGACTCCAAATCTGGTGAAGATATTCTTTCTAAGAAAGTTTATGACCACCTTATTGTCATTTGTTGGGGTTGCCATGGCCTCCACCCACTTAGGTACATAGTCCACTGCCACCAAGATAGACTTGTTTGAATATGAGGTTGGGAATGGTCCCATGAAGTCGATTCCCTATACATCGAACAGTTCGAGTTCTATAATGTATTGCTCTGGCATCTAATTTTTCTTGGGCAGATTTTCAGCCCTTTGGCACTCATTGCAACTCCTCACCAGTTCCTTAGCATCCTTGAAGATAGTGGGCCAGAAGAACCCACATTGCAGTACCTTTGCTGCGGTTCTTTCTCCTCCAAAATGACCTCCATAGCTAGCATTATGACAACTCCACAGGACCTCTAGTCCTTCTTCTTCTGAAATGCACCTCCTAAGGATTCCATCTAAGCATTTCTTGAAGAGATAAGGTTCATCACAAATGAAATACTTAGCATCATTGATGAGTTTTCTTCTTTGATGTTTGTTGATCACAGGGGGTAGGTCACCGGCTGTTTTAAAATTGGCAATATCTGCAAACCAAGGTGCTTTGTGAACCAACATTAACTGCTCATCTGGGAAGAACTCATTTACACTTACATCATGTGTAGCATCTTTCTCACAAGGGATTCTAGATAGATGATCTGCTACCTTGTTTTCCACACCCTTTTTGTCTCTAATCTCAATGTTGAATTCCTGCAACAAGAAGATCCATCTGATTAGTCTTGGTTTTGACTCCTATTTGGCAAATAGATATTTGAGTGCTGTGTGATCAATGAAAACAATAAGTCTAGAACCAATAAGGTATGATCTAAATTTGTCAAATGCAAAAACTATTGCCAGCAACTCCTTTTCGGTAGTGGTATAATTTCGTTGAGTGTCATTGAGGACCTTGCTGGCATAGTATATGACATGCACCAAATTTTCTTTTCTCTGTCCTAATACTGCCCCAACTGCAAAATCAGATGCGTCACACATCAGTTCGAATGGCACGAAAACTTCTCTCTCAACAAATTTCCCTTCGACAAGTATAGCGAATTGTCGTCAAGTAAAAACTCACAATGAGTGAGGTTGAATCCCACAGGGATTGATTGGTCAAGCAACTTTAGTTGGAAGAGTGTGCTAGTTGAGCTAAACAGAATGTAGTTGAGATTTGCTGGAAATTAAATCACGGGAAAGTAAATTGCAGAAAATAAAGTGCAGAATCTTAAATGGGGGTTTGGAAAGATGAACATGGAAATAAATGGCAGAAAGTAAAGAAAATGGGTAAGATCAGAGATGGGGATTCATTGGGCTTAGGAGATGTTGCATTCTCCGGATCAAGTTTATTCTCATCTCTTCCTCAATCAATGCATTCATTGATCTCTTTGGCAATATTAGGTGATTGGATCCTAATTCCTTGGCAATCCAATCTCTCTAGGCTTGAACAATTGCCCAATTCCTTGATTTAATTGCTCATGGGAAGAGATGAAGTGTGGTCACTGATTATACCACATGTATTTCCAAATCAAAGTGTTGGGAGGATTACATGTCACTATATCCGCCCAAACCCCAATTTGGTCCAATATGAGAAAGCATTTCTAGCGTGATCTCTTCATCCCTTTTCCAAGGCTCAGAGGAGATCCAATTATGGAGAGTTTCTTTTCCAAGACAACTAACCAATTAGATTAAGATCGAAAGCTTTCTAGTAAATCAAGAGAAAAGAAAGAGGAAGAAGAATGAAAACTATAATTGATCCATCAAATTACAACAGAGCTCCCTAACCCAATGAAAGGGGTTTAGTTATTCATAGCTCTGGAAATGAAAATGAAAAAAAGGGTAGAACAAAATACATGCAGAAAGTAAATATACAGAGTGTAGTTCTCCAAAAGTGCCAAAAGCTCCATCATAGTTCAAAACTACTCCTATATATACTACTCTTCTTGATCTTCTAGTGAGTTCTCCAAGTCTTGGATATGGGCCTTTGATCCTGAGTTGAAGCAGTTACAATCTTAAGTGGGCTCAGCCTTGTTTGCAGAAAAAATGTGAGTTAGGCATGAGCGTTAGTTAGGACGTTAGAGGCGTTAAGGTTAAGTGAGGATGTGGGTTCGAGAATGTTAGTGACAATCACCTTTTCCACTAACGTTCCAACCCAAAATGATCAACGTTAACTTCAACGTTAGTGGCACTGACGTGACCACTAACATCGCCTCTTGGTCCTTTGCAAACGTTATTGGGAATCACCTTTTCCAATAACGTTGCCTTGTGCCCTCTTTCCTTATGTTAGAGTTCACGTTAGTATAACTAATGTGACTCTTAACGTGGGCATGCCTAAGCTTCGAGAGCGTTAGTGACACTTACCTTTGTCACTAATGCTCCAACGCCCCTCCCTCCCACGTTAGAGTTCACGTTAATTAGATTAATGTGGCCACTAACGTTGTAGTGATTGCCATCTCCAACATTAGTGACAAAGATGAGTGTCACTAACGTTGGGTTATCATGCTTAGCTCCACGTTATCTCTCATGTTAGTGGTCTTAACGTGACCACAAACGTGGGCACTCTTGGGTTGGTCCAACGTTAGTGACAAAGGTGAGTGTCACTAATGTTAGTGATTGGTTCTTCATCCCACGTTAGATTTCGCGTTAATTGGATTAACGTGGCTTCATTGTGCCTTTGTGGAACGTTAGTGGCAACCATGTTTACCACTAACGTTGGAGCTCCTCTTCCTCCTCTACGTTAGCTACCATGTTAATGTAGTTAACGTGGCAACTAACGTGGGCTATGATGGCTTCGAAGACGTTATTGGCGATCACTTTTTCCATTAACGCTACAGGCTTGTCCCATTCCACGTTAGTGGTCACATTAATTAGATTAACGTGGTTGCTAACATGGTTCCTTCTTGCTTCCTTTGTCCTGAAATCAAGCAATTAAGGTGCATCAAAGCTCTGTTCTAAATCATGAGATTATGCATCGTCAATTTTATCATACAATTCCTGCCTAATCCTCATGCAATCATGTAAAGTTCACAATAATTACTTGAATCAAGGTATAAGTGTATTTTCATCTAAAACTTGCCTATTCACTAAGAAAATGCATGAAACTACCCTAAAACAATAAAGAAAAGGTTAGTGAAACTGGCCAAAATGCCCTGGCATCACGGCCACATATACCACATGTCAAAAAACATTGCCAAAGTGTTGCCTAAATTTTTAGGAACGGTTTTTCAATCTATAGCAACGGTTTTTGACCGTTGCAAAAACCCTTATTTGTTGTAGTGTATCAAAACTATATAAAAATAAACTTCTCAAATTGGAGAAAATTTCGGGGAAGGGTAGAACATATTGGAGTTAGACTCACCATCAATACAACCTTAGCATCACTTCTATTATATTCAACATCCTTAAAAAAAAGATTAGGTTATCATTACACTTACACAGGACACTATCACAAAGCAAATCTTCACAGAACAACAAAAAGAAATGAGGAGCATGATAATGAATTAAGTAGGCATATAGACCAAACACAGAAGTTTTAACTATTGCAAGAAAGAGGATTTTATAATTTCAGAAGTCATTGCATCTCCACTATCACAGTTGTAGTTTTATTTACCTCTTTTTTAATGTATAAGATGAATAATGAGTTTTAATAATACCCATGCACCCATTCAACAAACTAAACCATGCATAACACAAATTTTGTATAAAAACATTTTGACAAGTATAGTAACCATCAATTAAGACATTTGTTTACCCAACAAAACTTATTAAAATAAAATATTCTAAATAAAGAAGAGAAAATTAAAGGTCTATACGAGTTCTTTTGGTAAAGTTCCTATAAAAACTGCTTCTTGTAAATAAGGTCTTAGTGTTGAGTATTATAAATAATTAATAAAGAAAAAACATAAAAAATAAATTAATGTACTAAAAGTATTAACATAAAACTAGGTTGCCAAAAAGGTAGGTATAGAATGAGTAATCAATTTCCATAAGAACAAATATTTTTAGTCACAAAAAATTGTCTTTTTATAAAGATGATCATGGAAAATTATTAGATAATTTAATCTTTCATAATTAATGTCAATTTTGCATTAGATTTCAAAAAAGGAAACAAAACTTATTACGTCAAATAATTAATACCGAAGGGCATTTACATTCAATCTTCATTCCATAATCACACAGGGAAGAAAAAAAGAAATTATAAACGGAAACAAACTTAGTGTAACACACTCAACACCAGAATGTCACGCTTCTGACTGCGTCACTTTTCTAAAAGACTATTAGAATTTGTTATTTTTGGTCATCACTTATCCATTAACTCAATTCTTTTTAGTCTAGTAATTCAACAACAAATTTTATCCCATATTTTTAAACATTAATAGCTAAGTAATGGCTAAAACTGATAAATTCTGATAGCCTTCTAACATTTTTATATATGTGTGTGTATGTGCGAGCACGCGTGCATGCTAGTACATTTATATGATGTAGTGGCTTCTTAAAAATTAAAGTTTTGCTAAAACTAAGAAAAAATTTCTTTAAGAACCGTTAAAAAGATTTAATTATTGAAAAGAATTTTTAGTATCAAAATTATTAAAAAATATTACTTTTTATAATATTTAAAAAAGTTCAAATCTTTTTCGATAAACAGACAAGTTTATTCTTAAATTATTTTTTATTTTTTTATAAATATATTTTATCACTAATTGTATTTGATGATACTCAAACTTCATTAGCCAGGAATAAGCTCTCATTTTTAGCAACAAGCAAGTTTTAACGGTATTATTTTCTCTCTTCAAATTTCATTAGTAACAAGCTCTCATCTCTCACAATCTACTCTAATCTCCTTTCTCTTTCCTCCCCCATCGCCTCTCTGATCTCTTTGCAAGAATTGCATTTTGTCGTGCCATCGTCGTGTGGTTCTGCACCAACCTACATCTTCACAATGATAAAACCCAAAACACCACACATAATGAATTACTCTCAATCTTACTTGTTTACTGTTTCAACCATTTGGATTATGGCAAATTCTCTTTTGGGTTCAACATGATCAGTCCTTTCTATGCAAATTTTTTATCCAATCGGTTGCTAATGTCTAGAACTATTTTTAAGAATGTTGGTGGAATCTTATTGTCAAGGTTGGAAAACCAGAAATGGTTTTCGTTGAGCTAGTGAAAGCTACTGTGCTAATTTTGTGTATATGATTAACGAGGTTTCATGCGAGGAAATTAAAGTTGAGGAGAAGGTATACATTTACTATAAGACAAAAGTCTATCGCCACACCTTTTTCTTGTCACGCTTAAAAGTGTGGCCAAAAGGGGTCAACAACCACACTTTTATGAGAGTGGCGATTGATTAGAGATTTGGCCACGCTTTTTTGTGTCACGCTTCAAAAGTGTGGCTAAAAGGGATTAACACCATGCTTTTATGAGGGTGGTGATTAATTAGTGATTTGGCCATATGTTTTTTTACCATGCTTCAAAAGCGTGACCATAGAGGGAAACAAGCACGCTTTTGAAGCGTGGCTAGTTTGTTTTCCTATAGACACATTTTTAAAACATGCCCATATCCTCTAATTATTTGGCACCCTAAAAAAGTGTGACAATAGGGATCTCACTTGAAATTTAATTTCCCCTTTAAACACTTAATTTTTTTCTTAAGAACAACCATCATTAAAAATATCCCTCACTTAAAAGTGAGAACCCTAAACCCTCGAACCCTCTTTATCACTCAACTAAGAACCTTAAACCCTTGCATCCCTCTCTTACCTCGCAACCCTCTCTCAGCTCGTAACCTTTTTCATCATTGAGAACCTATGTTCATCTCTCAGCTTGCAACTTTCTCTCAAATCGCAACCCTCTATCTCTCTCTTGCAACCCTCTTCTCTCTTAACTCTCAAAAACCTTAATCTATGCTACCTCCATCGGTGCACCCTCCATCAGTGCACTCACTGTCGGTGCTCACTCTTGCTCTCAAGGCCTCCCTTCGTGCCGACTCTCTCTTGCACAAACCTTACCTTCGTCGACGCTGACTCTCTCTTGCTCCTCCTTCAATCGTCACTGCCTCTCCCTCAATCGGCACTTAACCCTTATAGTAACACAAGAAGGTACGAATTTAATCCCCTTTTTTCTGTTTCAATCATCACAAATTTGTTTCTCTGTTTCAACCCTTCATAAATTTCCCTATTTCAACCCTCACCATAATGATGATTAATGTTTTCTTTTCTTATATAATCATCTCTTGCAACTGTAATCACCTCTCTTTTTGTTCTGTTTCTATTATGTGGTGAACTCTCTAGTTTTATTGCATTGTTATGGAGAACATGATGGATTGTCTATTTTATTATGTGTCCTATTGAGTGTTTTACAGGGTTCATGTATACAATGTTGAGGAGTTGGTTCTATGTGCTTTGCCTAATAATGACACGCATGCATTTGTTCGAGTAGTACAAATACTTGATGCAAAGTCTGAGAGATATAATTAGTGCAGAATTCGAATACCACAACTGAACCGGCAAGTGCACTGGGTTGTACCAAGTAACACCTCAAGTGAGTAAGGGTCGATTCCACGAGGATTGATGGACCAAGTTACAACGGTTGAGTGATCCATGTAATACCTTACCACACAGAGTTTTACACCTAGAATGTAAAACAGAGGTGGCGAGGTGCTACGACCTTTAGAATAAAATATATACATTTTAATAATATTGGAAGGAATTAATAGATGAGGAGCCTTGAGAGATAGGTGAAACAAATCACAAAACCAAGAAAAAGCGCAATGCTCAAGAAAGAGATTACTTGCGTGCGAAGAAAGCTAGAGTTCATAGGTATAGATAAATAGAAAGTAGGAATAGAGGGTCAAAGATACAAGATAACAAGCTCCTAGCTCAGCCTGCGAAGCCAAGGCTGGCTGGAGAATTTTCACATACATATAAGTGTGGGAGAATTGATGAATCCATATTTGATGATAAATTTTGGATTGAATTGAGTGGATTTCATCATATAAACCCACATTTATTCACATAAATAGCATACTCTTGTGTTTTCCCTCTAAATTGTGCCTAATTGTGAAAACATGCTCTTTTGTGCTTAATTTAATAAATTTTATCCCACTTTCATTCCATTCAATGCCTTGATACTTTTGATGAGTGATTTCAGGTGTAATAGGTAGGAATGGCTTGATGAGAATGGAAGGGAAGCCTGTAATTGGGAGAAAACATGAAGAAAACAAAGGAGAAAAGCATTTCAGAGTATGCGTATGCACAACTTTTTGTGCGTACGCACAAATGGAAAATTCAATAAGTGTTCGTACGCACACACCTATGCGTACGCACAAGTACCAACGCGTGACTTCATTAAACAGTCACGTGGCTCGCAATTTTGAAGGCTTTCAGGCCCATTTCTGATTGGTTTGAAGTATATATAGAAGGGCTAGTAAGGGGAGAAGACATATAATATACTTAGGCATATTTTTAGATAGTTTTAGGCAGTTTTTAGCTTAGGTTTTCTCTCAATTTTCTTAGGATTTATACTACAAGTTTACATCTTCTATTTTAGATCTTGGATTCTAACTTGTTTCTATTGTAAGTATTTTTTAATTTTCCCTTTAAATACACTATTTGTTCTACACTTTCTTATATTTTAATTTATTTCATCAATACTTATATGCTCTTGCAATTTTGAGTTCTAGTTAATGAATTTGATGTTTAGTGGTTATTATATGTTTGTTAAGTTGTCATTGTTGATTTTGTTCATTGGTTGTTCATAGTTCTTAGTATTTTTGCAACTTTGCCATGTTTTGTGAATATGCCTACCATGTATTTGTTGAAATGCCAATTTTGATTATGGAGTAGATTTCTACTTCTTGGTTTGGAAAAATGAGTATATGGGATACTAAAATCATAATGTCCGATATTTAGTGATAATTCTTGGATTGTTAGTTGTTCTTGTTTCCACTAATGCTAGCTTTTTACTAAGAAAATTATCATAGTTGAGGGTTGACTAGGTGAGATTAATCCATTATAATTATTATAGTTGTAGTTATGACAAGGAAGAAATTCCCTAACTCAACCCAAGCCAAGGTTTTGTTTATGTTTTGAACCACAATCCAATCATTTATAAGCTTTACTTGTTCATACTACATAGATAGTTTTTTAATTCGTTTATTAGTTCATTAATTTCAATTTTGATTGTTCTTTAATTCTTTAATTTTTTGCTCTCTCATTGAAACCCCGATTTCACAACCAAACTTATCCACTCGTGGTCACTAGTTCCTAGAAAAGATGACCCAGGATTCTACTCCCGATTAAATTAGTTTGAATTGTGACAATATATATTTTAAACTTTTATGAGAACTAATTGTTGATTTATAACTATACTTGCAACGAAAGTTATATTTTGTGAAATTCTGAGTTAACATTTGGATCTTATCAATGACCCTTATCAAAGTTTAGAAAGATGTGTCACAATTCAAATCAATAAAAATCGTGAGTTTTAATTCTCGAGTCATTCTTCCACAAAATTCCAGTCGACTGTACAAGTATTGGCTATAAAAAACGAGGGTTGATAACACTAAATGAAATATAAATGACAAAAAATTAAAGAAGAAATCAATAACTAAACATCAAAGGAAATTGAACCAAAAGTGACTAAAACAAAGGAAAGAAAATTCAAATAACAAAAAGGTCTTGGCAAGGGTTGAGAGTCAATGATTTCTATCCTTATCATTGACCACAAACATGACAACTGTGAAAAATTAATTTCACTTCATCGACCTCTAAACATCAGAGAAAAATCAAGTAGGCATAATTGATCTTAATTCACAAATCCTAACCAACTTATCAATTAAATTTGGTAAAATATTAGAGTTAGTGGAAACCAAATCAACTAACAACCCTAAATCATCAATTAATATTGGACATCAATGACTCAAGGTCACCTAAGTCCTCAATCCCAAGCCTAGAATGAAAATCTACTCTAAAGCTAGAAGAAGCATTTTATCAAACAATTGAAAGGCATAAAAGTAAAACATGATAAATTGTAAGAATTAATAAAATATATGAGTAACCAATGCAAGAAAGCAATACTAACAACTCAAACAAGCATCAATAAATATGAAAACATCAAATTGCAAAAAAGAAAAATTTGAATTTAACAACTGTTCATACACTAAAAAGAAGCAAAGTAGAGAAATTAATAAGAGAAACTAGGCAAATTAAGATACTAGAACAAGAAAACTAAAGAGAAAACTAAGCTAAAACCCTAAAATTCTAGAGAGAAGTTAGAGCTTCTCTCTCTAGAATTGGCCTAAAACATGATAAAAAAAACCTAAACTAAGACTACCTAGTCATCCTCATTTAATCTTTGGTTCAATAGCATCAGAAATGAGTTGGATTGGGCCTGAAATGGGCTAGAAATCACGGGTCACATGCCATTTTGAATGAGGCACGCAACCAGACTCGTGCGTACGCCAGAAGTGTGTGCGTGCACACTCTCAAACTCAATGTCCACTATATGCATATCATTTTGAAGCCTCGAATGTTAACTTTCTAATGCCACTGAAATTGTCTCATTTAGACATCTATAGCTCAAGTTATGATCAATTTAGCATGAAGAGGTCAGGATTGACAACTTTTGAAATCCTTCATTTCTTCATGAATTCTCTACTTTTGTATATTCTCTTCTATTTTTTTCAAGTCATCCTTGCCTTATAAACCTTAACTCACTCAAACAAACACATTAAGGCATCGAATAGAGTAAAAGCGAAATTAAATTGACAATTTAAAGCATAAAAAATATGTTTTTAACAATTAAGCATAATTAGAAGAGAATTCACAAAAGCATGCATTTCCAAGGCATAAGTGAAAGATAAGTTGATAAATTCCACTCTTTTTAATCTAAAAATCATCGTAAAATATTGATTTATCAATTTTTCCACACTTAGACAATAGCATGTCCTCATGCTATATATCAAGAAGGATAAAACTAAGGGATGCAACACTTATTACAAGTAAGCTATTTATGTCTATTCTACCTATTTCTATCTAGTTCTGTCAACTTGTATCTACTAGGTCAAAACAAATCAATTTCTAAAAAAACATATAAACATATAGGGCTGGTACAATATATCATTCAATGCAGTCCCATGAATCAATTTTAGTTTTAAAAAGAGTATAATAACTTGCAAGATAATCGATCATGATAGGTGGAAACATAAAATTTGAGCAATCGAACCCTTCACTGGATGTGTATACTCTCTAATCGCTCTAATTTTTAGGGCTGATTCACTCAATTCTCATCTAACCTTGCTTTCTAAAACTTATTTTTCTTCTAAAAATCAACAAATATTTAATGCATGCATGCAAGTATCATGAGATGACTTTTTTGAAGGTTGTAAAGGGACTAGGGTAAAGGTAAGGATGTATTTAGTCAAGTGAACTAGAATTTTGAACCTTTGTTTAGCTTAACCTCCCACCTAACCTATAACAACCTATTCAATTCTAATGCAATCCTAACTACCTATTATTCACTTCACACACACTCATGCATTCTTTTCAATTCATATCACAGGCATTTATTTTTTTTTTTTCAAACTTTACTTTTGGAGTAACATTTGTCCCCTTGTTGATTCTTTTTTCTTTCTTTTTCTTTTTTTTTTCTTCTCTTTTTTTCAGTAACATAATATATACAAAAATATTAATGCATATAGCTCAACATTCAATGCATGAGTATGTACTCAATTTCCAAAATTTTATTGTAAAATATCCATTTTTTCTCTCTACCAATGTTTTCAAATTATGTTCTCCTGCACTTAGATGATGTACACTCTCACTAAGCTAAACTAATCAAAGATTCAAATTAAGAACATTTATTTTTTTCAATTAAGGATGGTGATGTGCTAAAATTTAGAACAAAAGGGGATTAAAAGGGCTTAAAATCGGGTAACAATGGTAAATAGAAAGGGTAATGCTATTTGGGTAAGTGAGCTCCAATAAAATAAAGGTCTCAATCATGTAAATCCATTTATACACATAATATTGGACATAAAGATTCAAACAAGTCAAAGATTACAACCATAGAAAGAATAATACACACAAGAATAAAGTAGTGATTGAAATAATGCAACTACACTTTAAAGCTCAAATCTCACTTGGTTGTGTTTTCTAGCTCTAATCTATGTTCCACAATATTTTTCAAGCAAGTTCAATAAAAAATTTTAACTCAAATCAACGGGATGCCCTATAAAAAAATTTCTTTGAAAATTAATTATTTTGACTAAGTTTATTATATGTATATGTATATATGTATGATGTGGTTAGATGAAAAGTCAAAATTCCTAAGTCATTTCCCTATTCTCCTATTATTCACATTATTCAATCATAACTAAAAGATAAAGAGATATATGTACAAACTATATTAAGGGAAGAAAATATACTAAAGCTAGAATAGATATCTAAGTTATGTACAAACCAAAATAAAATGCAATTAACTAAAAGTAAAACTGGAAAAGATAACCAAGTTATATACAAACCAAAATAAAATGCAACTACTAAAAGAAAATTCAAAGTAACCAAATAGCTAACAAGAAATCTAAAAGACATAGTAATAAGAAATGTAAAATGTGAAAGTGTTTGAAAAAAAATGTTTTTATAAACAACTGTCGCTCTAAGACTCCCCACGTTTGAATTTCACTCGGCCCTTTGTGTGCTTTGTAACACCCTAACTACCAAAGCTCACGCTTCCGGCTGCGCGACTCTGATAGCTCGGACATTATGATAACACTTATACTATTCAATACTAAAATATGAGCCTGTTTAAAACTTTAAACCGTAAAACCGCTCCCAAAAATACTTTTGCTATACAACGTACATCCATGCATACCATACAACTTACAAAAACTCATAAAGAATACATCCATATAAATACATATATTTATAAATAATATTACAAGCAGTATCCAATACAATTCCTATCCCTCTTACAAAATATCTCAAGATAACGGCGAGGGTACAATAAATAATAATCTAAAGCAATACAGAGCATTTCAACAACAACTAAATAAACTCTTCGTGACTTCTGCGCCCATATCCTGAAAGGGAAAAATTGTAGGGGGGTGAGAACATCATCCTCGAAAGGGTTCTCAGTAGAGGGTTTTTGGGAATTACTGTAATAGGATACGTGAAGATAACCGCACCAGTGATTAATAACCGTCTTATGCCTCTTTTCAAAAATAACGGTTTACAATAAAAGTAAAGTCGGAAATCTTTTCTAAAAGAGGAACCGTTCAATTCTCAAAACTCAAAAGCCTTTTAAAAAGGTTTAACCATGCTGAACCAAATTAGCATTTCATACTTTTCCAAACCAAAAACACAAAACCGAAACCAATCATCGGTCCATCTCATTTCAACCACGGCCCTAGGCCCAAACAATCCAACCATCAACCAATCACCACAATCTAACAGAGTCCCAGATGCAAAAACAGATAGGAAGTTTAAGCACAAACAAACAGTTACAGCAAGTAGAACAATTAGCAGTTAATCACAAAGGCAAACCACATACAATATGCACACCCAAACAATGTCACATAGATGCATATAATGCATGCCTGTCCTAGTGGCTGATGATATCATCTGTCGATTATATAGCCAACCCGACAAGTCCTGGTAGCTAACCATTGGACTGTCCCTCTGTCGTGTCTCCCCAACTTGAGTTATACTCAACATAATCGTGTCCATCACCTTCACTGGTGAATATCCGGAATTTCACAGTACCCGACCACCCTGACGACATAGGGTCAAAAGAGCTTCGAGTCTCCACCTAGAGCACGTGGTGGCTAGCCACTACTTTCTCCCAGGGAAACTTGCATCTCCGATAGTAGAAGTGCAACATCACAACTTATCAATATCTCAGCATATATGCTTTCATTCTCAGTCATGGATCAACATCTATCTCAGCCATCTGGCTCACGGTTCAATCCAGAACCAGCCAATATTCATAATCATACACAGTCATTCCGGCTCACAACAAAACAGCACTTCCACCATTCAACATCATCAAATTCATAAAATTGGCATTTAAGCTATAAATCACTTTTTCTCAAATCATTTCACTTTAAAGTCAAGTTTCAACTCTTTTCAGCTTTGGCTTTGAAGATCTGCATTCTCTTTCTAAAACTTCCAAAACCATGGCAAGTTAAGCATTTATTTCAAAGTATTCAAAATCACCCATCCAACAATGAGATTTTATAACAAAAGTTTCTCGGCAGAGTCCCAAGTCTTTAGGGAAAGTCAACCTATATCAATTCCTTAAAATTCATTGAAACTCTTAAAATCATAGATTCTTGGTTCAAGTAAATAAAAATGGATTTATTATGAAACCGACCATACAAAATCACAAGTTCCAACCCGGTTCAAAAATCAACTCATTTGAAATGGAACCGGTTCATTTAAATCAAACCACTTTTAGGTTTCTTTTTGGAACCCATTTTTCTAACTCTTCCAAAATGCCTCAAACTTAATTACTCAATCAAAAGTCTAGATTCCTTTAAAAACCACTAAAAGCTCCTTTTTATATTGAAATCAATATTAGAGCATCATTCTTTCCTTCAGTGATTCAAACGGTAAAAATAGTTCATTTCTAAATAAGCCGAACTCAACGCATAAAGTTCATTAAATAAATTAAGCTTGAAAACATAATATTATCTTAATAAATCAAATAATACAATTTCTCAAATCCAACCCTTTTTAAATAACTTTTCAAACAAGACTAGAATTTTGTAGAAATTTTGGCAGCACCTCCCCTAAAACTTGGACTTTTGCCACCTGGTTTAGGTCCCAACTAAACTGTTTCTCATTCCTTTTCAATAGCTCAAAACCATAAATCAATTCAAAAGCAAGCTAAATCCAACAGTCGCCTCAGTGGCATATCTCAAGGAAACCATTTCAAAAATTAACTTAATATCAACCGATTTTACTCATTTCCAAAGCTTTAAAGAATCGGTTAAGCAATAAATCATTTATTAAAACCAAATCAATTAAAGCAAACTAGGCTGAATTTCAAAGAGTATTCTATCTTTCACATTATCAAGATAGTCAACTTAGCTCAAATCAATCCCCAACGGATTAAACTCAAATTTCGAATATTTAAAGAATCAACTCCAAACATTCCATTTCACAAAGCCGCACAATAAATTCAGCCAACAAACATTCATAAGCTTTCGAGACAATCAAATAATACATAAGGCCGATACAATCACCAAATACACATTTTCTCACATCAGTATCTATATGTATAATTCCAATACATAAAGTATAGTTTTTGGAAAGTGCCCCTACCTCAAAACGTAAATCTATAACCTAAACGCATCACAGAGTCCTTTCCGCCTCAATCCGAAATCAACAATCAAAATCCCGGCTCCGCGTGTTTTCCTCAATAGAAAAAACAACATCAACGCCACAAGTAAACTCGGATTCTAACCCCCTAGAACCGTCAACATCATAAACACCTTAATACACGGAATTGAACACTAATGAAGGGCTTTCAAAATAGAAATACTTACTGAAACTAAGAAAGAGCGGCTGAATCAAGCAGTGGTAGCTCCGGTAGTGGCTTCAGCAACAACCGTGCTACCCCCGGTGACAAGAATGGCAGCAATCAAAACTCGAACCTATGTTACCAAACCACAGAGTCTTTAACCACGCATAACAGAATACTGATTAAAGAGGGCTTTTCAAAATGAGCCTGCTTACCGCAACAAGGGAAGAACAACTACACCGAGTATCGGCAGTTCCGATGGTGTTTCCAGCAACACCTGCGCCACCACCGGCAGTCAGAAACGTAGAGCCGTAGGTCCTTCGGTAGCGACAACATAACATATGACATCCCCTTTATTAAACACAACAGTTTCAGTGACAGCTTCAAACTAAAATTGAATTAGTGGAACTAAGAAGAACCAGAAATAGGGCAAGCTCACCAAAACAGTGGCGATCCTAACGGCGCTTCCAACGGCAGTGGCGGCGTGCAGCTCGATGGCAGACCACATCCGTGGCAGCAACGGCAGTCACAGTAGCTCCTCTATCCCGCGGCTCTGCCTCCCTTCCTCCCTGTGTCTGCCCCCTTTATACGTTCCCAGCGCCGGTAGAGATAAGGAACACGATAGCAACAAGCAAACGTGGCGACGTCCTCTCCTCACCAGTAGCAAAACCCACGATGGTGACCATGACGAAGCGGCCTGGCCAGTCAGTGATGGCAGCGGGGATGTACGGCGGGTTAGGTTGCGACAGCAAGGCGCGGTGGCGGCGGTGCGAGTCCACCTCTCCCTGTTTCGCGAGCTCGGCGGCGGCAAGGCAGGACGCATCGGCGGTGGTGGTTCCAGGCTGGCAGTAGCGCGCAATGGAGGTGGTGGCAAGGGCCCACTCCCCCTCCTTCTCCTCCGATTACCTCTACCCCCCCCCTCAGATCTCTCTTTCTTTCTTTGTTCCTTTCTTTCAGGGAACACAAGGGAAATTGTGCTGTTGCTTTGGGTGGAAGGGTTTTGGCTGCTGAGGGCTAGGGAGCTGAGTGTGGGCAAAAAGGGAACCGGGTCAGGTAACGCGTTACTGGGTTAGGGTTTCCTTATTTTGAAAATTAGGGTTAGGGGTAATTTAGTAGTTTCGAATAAAATTGGGAATAATATAATAATTGAAACTCAATTAAATCCAACACTAATTATATATTGAAAATACTATTTGCTCATTAATTTTACAAATTATTTTCAATAAAATTTCCAAATCAAATAATTAGAAATAATATAATTAATTTCTTCATTTTCCAAAATAGCAGTATTAAGAAATCATGTAAAATCCCTATTATTTCATAACTGCCAACTTTATAATCTAAATATAGAAAATAATCTAATAATTATAAAATTGGATAATAATCATAACTCATCTCAAATTCAATAAATAAAAACTTGCCTTAATTGTCTTTAATAAAATAATTTCTGAAATTAAGGCTATAAATAACTATAGGGTTTGAGACTTGATCATAATAAGACTTTTCAAAGGTTTTGGGTCTTACATGCTTACTATTATTAGGGGACACGGAGACTTTATGAATTTCCACATTCAGTTGGAGGATCATCCGGTTGCTGTAGTTGAGGGACAGGTTTCTCCCTTTTGCTATTCATCGCGGCATTTTCCTTCTCATGCTTTTATTTTTACTTACGATGACTCATGTAATGACCCAATTTCTGCCAGGTCTGGATCACTTCCAGTCATCAGGTGTCACTTCCCAGTAATCCTATAAAACTCTAGACTCGATGATATTTACTACATAAGAGTCTTTTGTACTAACAGAATCACGCATGTTAGCTTATTTTTATTGGATCCTTTTTCTTAATAAAGCCGTTAGCAACAACCAAAAACATCATCAGAGATATACAATGTAAAATAAATACCAACCTAACAGCAAAATCAAATAGTAACAAGATTACAGAAAACTTTCATACCTATATACATCCCAAGTTAGTTCATACAAACTTGACATATTTAGATAAATATATACATATAGACATATATACAACTAACAACTTCCCAAATACCTAGTCCATGTAGAAAACCCCTAAGCTGGTACCCGGAATAACAAAAGAAAAGAAAATATCAAGCTTTATCCCTCAAAAATACTATAAAAGTGAGGAAAAGCAAAGTCTAAAGAACAAAGACCATTTATCCTACATTCTTTCCACTGTCGGGACACAAGTCTGCAGACATTATCTCAGGACTATTCTTGAGCATCTCTTGTAGGGTCCATAAATACATGTTCCTTTGGTACCTCTCTAAGTATAACTCAAGTGGCAGCGAACAAGTTTGGATCTTCCATCTGTGAGGGAAAGGGAAAAGGAAGGGGTGAGAACCTATATGGTTCCCGATAAGGTGTAGCGCAAAAAACCTATCCCTCTCGTAAGAACTAGAGTTCTGATTCTAATGCAATTACTCACTTGCTAAGTCTCTTGGCTATTTTTGTATCGCGGGTTCCGTCATAACTCATAACTCGATCTTGGTATCTTCCTTCAGGGTTAATGTCGCTCTTTATGCTATGCTCTATCACTGTTATTCCTAGTTTTACTATCTTATTCTAGGCTTTGGAAAAATTTTAAATCATATAATTCTAAAAATACAGACAAGAATAGAAAATTAACAAGAAGCAGATAGCACATAGCAGAAAGAATGAACAGTAAACAATTACAATCAAATGCACAAACAATTTATGATGCATGCCTATTCCTAGTGCAGGCCATAAGTTCATGTGCTGGTTGTCAACCCGCAACCCAGCGTTACTCGAAGTGAACCCCAAATATGGTTTCTCTGCTATGTCAGTCAGGCACATTAGTGTCATCATGGGCGAATCCATGTCAGTCAGGATACCTTAGCATCACGGGTTATCTGTGTCAGTTAGGCCAAATCACAATAATGTCGCTAGCATTTTTATGTGCGTCACAGTAAGAAACAGACTATCAGTTAGGCAGACATTTTCGTATTAGCAATCTTAAACAATCAGTCAGGCGGGCACTTTCACATTAGCGGTTTGGCACAAAGGCCCAGTTAAACAAACAATTCTCAATTATCTTTTTCATTCAATGTTTTTCATTTTCTTTCTTTTCATCATGCCTCCGCATCAGCTTATAAATATGCATACCTCCGCATCACCATGTAACTAAGCATACCTCCACATCACCGTTTAACTTTAACTCTTCCTAGGGACAACTTACACATTTCCATTTAACTAAGTTCATATACTTTTACAAAATTTGGACATAATCTTTCCTAAAAATAGGACTTAAACCACCCTTACGGGTTTCCTCAACCTCAACAACTCTAAACTTTTTAGGCAAACCAGTGGACACATCAAAGTTTTATATAAAATTGGTTTCATTTTCCTGACTTTTTTAGCCTAGTACTTCCCTGGCAACCAGTCTTCTATTTAATAGTTAATATACCAAACAAACACAGATTCCCACAAACTTTATATTCATGTGTCCATATTGAATTCAAGTTTCTAAAGAATTAAGAATCATATTTTTTTGGATAGTCTAACTCTATCTATAGAAGAAAAACTGAGACGGTTGCTCTAGATTTTTGGAACAGCACCTTGCTGTCTTGTTATTTTGTTTTACGCCGCGAAAAGTTTACACACGAGCAATCTCTCTTGATAAGGTCATTCTAGAGATCCTAGTATTTAATTTGAAATAGGTTTTACTATATTTATATTAGAATTGAATTTTATACAAAATTTTGAAAGTCTGCTACTACACTCATAAGGATTTGAAAATAATAACAAGCAGTAGTGTTTTTTGTAAAATCCATAATAATTTCAATTCTAATTCGTTGCTTCTAAATTTTGGTGAGGTTATACTCAACACCTCTAAAATTTATAACAAACAAGTTTCAGGTTCATCTCACTTTATTTGATTAATTAATTGTCAATTGGAAGTGATGCCCTATCTTCATATATCAGTTCAGAATTTTCAGCACGCAACCCAGCTTCCAAGTGATAAAGTCTACAAAATAGCTATGGATATAAGACTTGTACTTAATTAAAATAGACTTACAGACCTTTAAAATCCCTTTATTAGCAACTTAATATGTTAAGTAAATCGAAAGTTCTAGTAGCTAGAAGATGACACTGCAGAACTGAAAAACCAAAAAAATTCAGCAGCAACTACCAAACTTCAAAAATTCATATCTCTTAAACTACTTGGCCAAATTCCGTAAAATATTTATGTAACATTCAAGACACACCAAGGTTTCACAAAAAAATAAATTCATCCAAAACAGTGGTCCAGAATGCTCCCAGACTTTATTTTAAATCGCTGCCAAATATGCAAAAATTTTGCATCAAGTAATTTAACAACCTCACATACCAAATTTTATATCTAAGCCTAAAATTCCTCTAAAATCATAATTATATCTTTCTTTTGACTAATCAAAGCTGCTAGGATGATTAGCACATCCCCAAGAGCTTAAACTCATCAATTCACCTCTTTACAAGTGCATTTTTTCTCCATAATTAAACATTCACTTTTCTGTATCGTATCATAATAGAAACTCAATATGCACTCCTCATCAATCAAACACATAATGAACCATCAATCATCACAAGCACACACAGCAGCAAATATAATATTCTATCTATCATATGCCTTACTTTCTTTGATGAACACAAATACAGGAATTATGCTCGCTTGCTGCTCTGAACAAGAATCCTTCCTTGCTTGATATTTGCAATTGTTCTAACAAAATTAGCAGAGAAAAATAAAAAATAGATTGGTGTGCCTCCTCAGCTTCGGTCAGCCCCATATCATCCCATCACTCTGCTCCTCTTGCTGCTCTGATTGATGGAGAACAAGAAGAATTGGAAAAACTCCTCCTTCACTTCCTTTTGGCGTCACTCCTACTCCCTTTGTCGTTCTCCTACTCCCTCATTCTCGATTCTATTTTTGCATTTAAAAAAAACCCAGAAGAAGCGGTGGACATATAAATAGGAGAAAAAGTGGGATGAGGTGTGGTGCACGAAATTGCAATCACACTTTTGCAATTCCGCACAACTAACCAGCAAGTGCACTAGGTCGTCCAAGTAATACCTTACGTGAGTAAGGGTCGATCCCACGGAGATTGTCGGCTTGAAGCAAGCTATGGTTATCTTGTGAATCTTAGTCAGGATATCAGAAATTATCAGGATTGATTGTGAGAAGTAAAAGAACATGAAATAAGTACTTGTTTTGCAGTAATGGAGAATAGGTTGAGGTTTTGGAGATGCTCCATCTTCTGAATCTCTGCTTTCCTACTGTCTTCTTCTTCTTGCACGCAAGGCTCCTTCCATGGCAAGCTGTATGCAAGGGTTTCACCGTTGTCAGTGGCTACCTCTCATCCTCTCAGTGGAAATGTTCAACGCATCCTGTCACGGCACGGCTATCCATCTGTCGGTTCTCAATCAGGCCGGAATAGAATCCAGTGATTCTTTTGCGTCTATCACTAACGCCCAGCCCTCAGGAGTTTGAAGCTCGTCACAGTCTTTCAGTCATTGAATCCTACTCAGAATACCACAGACAAGGTTTAGACCTTCAGTTCTAGCTTATACCACGAAGATTCTGATTAAAGAATCCAAGAGATATCTACTTAATCTAAGGTAGAACAGAGGTGGTTGTCAGGCACACGTTCATAGTTGAGAATGATAATGATTGTCACGGATCATCACATTCATCCGATTTAAGAACAAGTAGTATCTTAGAATGGAAGCAAGCATGATTGAATGAAAAACAGTAGTAATTGCATTAATCCATCAAGACACAGCAGAGCTCCTCACCCCCAACCATGGGGTTTAGAGACTCATGCCGTGGGAAGTACACAAAGAAACGTGTAAAGTGTCATGAGGTGCAGATACAATGTCAAAAGATCCTATTAATAGTGAATTAGTAACCTAGGGTATACAGAAATGAGTAAATGAC
>NC_029772.3:30676077-30703096 GCF_000817695.3 Arachis duranensis | reverse complement strand
GTCTCTGAATCAGATTTTTGCTCAGGACCCTCAATTTCAGCCAGAAAATACCTGAAATCACAGAAAAACACACAAACTCATAGTAAAGTCCAGAAAAGTGAATTTTAACTAAAAACTAATAAAAATATACTAAAAACTAACTAGATCATACTAAAAACATACTAAAAACAATGCCAAAAAGCGTATAAATTATCCGCTCATCAAGGTGGTAAAGAGAGTTGTGTGGTTCCTCCTCCAGAGAACACCTAACCAGGGAAACCAAGAGGTGTAACCTTGGTTGGGGAGTTTCTCTCTGTTTCGGTTATCAGAGGAAGGATGAAGAAGATTAGGGTTTTAATCATGATTAGGTTCCTGATTATGTGTATGCTTATGGTTCGGTTGCACAAAAAAAAGTGATTTAACGTGTGTTGGTTCATCTTTGACTAATTTTAATGATATATTTATACTTCTCTTTAATTAATTCATAATAAATAATTAAAGATATAGTGTTTTGATAATTGATAGAAAAATGTGGAGAAAAGAAAAAGAAAACCGTGGCTTTATAATGGAGGAAAAACCGGTTTGATTATGAAAGGGTAGAGTTTGTTTGGTACGGTTTTTAACTTAGGACACGCTTTTATCTCTCATGGTATATCTATTCTTTTCACTTATCAAGCCTAAATCCGCCTTATTATTTTAGGATGAGGTGATTCTCAGATATATATCAAATTTCTTATCAGAGAATTTCCAAGAAATGAGGTAATAATTCGAAGACGAGTAAGACGAGTAAATTTGAAGACAAGGAAGAATATATTGCTAAAATGAGGTAATAATCACTAAAATGAAGTGAATTGATTAGTTTGGGACATTAAGAAAAATAGTGCATGAATTCTATGTTTGCGCGTGGTTTAGAACTCACGCACTAGCACTTGAAATCGATGTCACAGCTACACAAAGTATGCAAATGCTCACTCATTTTAATGTGCCTAAGATGCTTGAAAGATAAAGATGCAAGTTGAAATAATAAGAAATCAACAACAAGCATAAGAATACTTAGGCGAATAATCAAGTATTTGTGAAATAGACTGATGCAAAAGAAATGATTGGATGTGTGAGTAAAATTATGAAACAAAGTGAAAGTAGAAATCATACGCCAATCAATAACACCACTCAAAGTTATTCGCATTGCCTAATCAACCGAAGATGATAGAAACATGGTTGTTATGGAATTTAAGAAAAGAAAAGAGTTTAGTTGAAAAAGAGTACATAGGAAGAATGGTTCCTTACAACTTGAAAAGTTTTCAAAAAGATGTTATGGGGAAAGCTCATAATCCAGCTACGCAAGTCGAGTGCAATATTCCAATTGAATTATTTAAAGCATGTGAAGTGCACACATTCAAATAAATTAGGTTCAACATTCTAACAAGGAACAAAGGCATAAACTTGGAGATCAAAGCAATAGGCAAAATGGACACACATCACCAAACAACAAAATACATCAATTTTTCTAAAAAATTGTGTAATCATAGATAATGAATTCAAATCACATGGTACCCACAATATGCAATTCAAAAGACCTAAGGATGCTATAACACTCTTACTAACAGAATGTCATGCTTCCGGCTGCGCCACTCTGATAGTGTGGATATTAGGATGATATATATATATAAACATTACATATCACGACTCCTATCTCTCGTATAAAAAGTATAATAATAAGGGCGATGGGAATCTATAACATATGTATACAAAACAGAAACAACATAGCTAAGAACTTAGTAAAACTCCATTAAGGAGAGGAGCTCTATTGCATAATGAATTGATGCTATCTTTCTCTTCTTCTTGATTCAAGCTTTGTTGTTCTAAGAGAGAGTTTTGTTCTTCATCACAAGGATTCAAATCTATTGAAAAATAGTTTGAATCTCACTTGAATTCTATGAGAATTTGGAAAAGGGATTATAGAAATTGAGCTTGAAACTCTTCTCTCATCATTCTTTTGATTTTGGATTTAGAATTTGATAAGTGGCATTGAATCAATCTAAATCTAAATCTCAAGAATGATGTGGTTTTGAATAAAAAATCAAACTTCACATCTTCTCATGAGTAGTTGATAGAGAAATTGGCAATTAATTGAGTTAAGAGAAATTGAATCACCAATGAATTGGGGTTCAATTACTTATGATTTGTCATAGATCTAACTTTGCATGATTGAGAAGGGAGTGGGTTTCATTTATTCATGAAGATTCAACATCTCCAATCCTTAATGTTCTAATTCATATTACTCTTCTAATTCATTTATTGCTTTCTTAAGATTCATGTCATTTACTAGCTTTTATTTAATTATTACCCTTTAATTCTTGTCATTTACTTCTTGTCTTTAATTGTTTTTATTTAATTGTTCTCTTTAAATTTTTGTCATTTACTTATGCAAATTTATTGCTTTATATACTTATGCACTTTTATGGCTTTCAGTTGATTTAATTCTTGTTATTTTATTGCTTTCATCTACTTCATTGCTAAGTCATTTGAATTCCAGTCATTTATTTCTAGATATTTACTTTAATGCCAAGTTATTTAATTTTATGCTTGTTCTCTTTGATTAATTTTCACTCGAATATGAATCATCTAACTAGAATAATCAACTAATCATGGTTGCTTAATCTGTTAATCCTCGTGCGAATGATAACTCACTCATCATGGTATTACTTGATAAGATCCGATGCACTTGCCGGTAGTTTTGTGAAAATCTCGTATCAGCAAGCGTGGTCAAACCCCCAACCATCTCAACTGAAAAAGGATAGAAAAATTTTACAGTAAAGTTACAAATTCGGCGATAAAGGAGAAAGAAACAAAAACATAAGACAACAAAACCCACCAACATAAGTATGACACACCACCGAGTCTCCCATTACGTCCCGAAGGTTTAACGGCCTATCCCCAAAAACTGACAATAGAACATCGGCGATATCCTTGTTCTCGGAAGACAAACCCTTGTATGTAATTCGAGTTAAGTAAGACGCACCGGTACCAAAATTCCAATACGTAGCAAAATAACGTTCTCCCTCAAGGGTCAGCCAGAAAGGATGATGCCCCCGGCAGGTCGAATCTTAAAGTATTTCTCCTTAAAAGTGTGGAAGAAATCCTCAAACAACCTGAAGATATGTTGGTTCGGATGGGCTCGAAAAGATACATAGCCTTTCTTATACTTCCCCTCTTTGGTCGGAAGGGTGCATAGGAAATATAAGAAGAACTCCACGTGAGTTGGGAGCTCTAAATAGTCACAAACTAATTCAAAATTTCAGATGGCCGCCCAAATATTAGGATGCAGCTGAAATGGAACCACTGAACACCGATTCAACAAGGCCTAAACAAATGGGGAGAAGGGAAGGTGCAACCACAACCGAGTAAACATCGATTCATAGACGCACAACCAGTCTATGACTTGGGGAGAGTCAGGGTTTATATAGCAAACCCTCTCATCCACCCCAGGAAGCAAAAGCTCGTATTGTCGCTCTGCCTTGCCACCTCCACAAATCAGTCCATCATTGCACAACTTCTGGAGATCCTCCTCCGTAACCCTGGAGGGCATCCCCCACACATCAAAGGTCACCCAATAGCAACTGATGGGAACACCTCAGCTGGGATAATGGGAGCCCTAGTGCCCTCAACTCTCCGACAAACCATACCTAAAATCGAAAATGGCCACCACCGTCAGCCCACTTTCTTGAGCAAGAAAACCATACAAAATTCTAACATGCTTAAATGGCCCCCTTTCCTCTACCAATTCCCACAAAACACGAAACCATAGCACCCTCAGTTTCCTAACTACCACTATTTAAAAAGAACAAAGCATAATGCAGAAGCAAATAAGATAAAATGGAAGCAACGAAATTAACACTAACCTGATTTTGGAGAAAACAAACAAGAGAAGAATGTAGAAGCTAAACACAACACCAACAAATGCAACCAAAAGCAACTCGAGGAAAGGGATATAAAAAAACACTCAAGAAAAACGGAAGAAGAATGGGCAATCACAGGCAAAGAACTTTCAGAGAAAAGAGAAATAAGCAGTTTCAATAACAAGGCAAGAAGAAATAAAAGCCCGAAAACCCCAAACATTTTCGAATAATTAAAAAGCGAAGGGTAAAATTGACAAGGAAAAACCAAAACTTTCCCGCATTAAAGCATCATTTATGATGCCTGGGTAATCGCAACTGATAAAATCCTTCTTCGGGAAAAGCAACGGACGAGTAACACAACGACCAAACATTCCTTGAACTTCCGACTTCAACTAGGAAGCACGGATGTTGCCCTCCGTTGCCAGGCTCACGGTTGCACGGCGAAGATCAAAAGCTCCTTTAGTGATGAGATCGTGCACACTCACTCTCTCGCTCTCGGGGCTACTGATCCAGACCCAATCCTCGAGTCCCTCATCAGAGCAGTCTCTAAACCAAATTACCCAGGTCCAGCCTTCCCTCATGGCCCAAATCGGCCTAATAATTCCAAATCCCTAACCAACATTCAAAATCGAATATCTCCCTTATCTTAGCCAACAAGATAAGATAAGATAATTATCTCATACTATATAAAAGGATTCAAGGACTCCCTCAAGTACGACATATTCTTAACCTTCATATATACCTCTTAGATCCATTCTGACTTGAACATATACCACCCTCGCCACTCCAAAAGTCTAATCCCGTCATCACCTTGACTCGCGAATCTTACAATCTATACCAGTGACTTCGTGTACACTAGATATCACAATTAAAAGCAAATTCCGCATCCTCTCGTGTTGAGTTATGCTTGACCAATTGATAAGAACAAATTTCACCCACGTAACAGGCAATAAAATCTTAGTTTAATTAAATTTTTCGTCCTTAATTGTACTGTTAATTCTTGGTAGAAAAAGAAAAACTACTTTTAGTTTTTTTTTTTTAATTCCAGTATATATGTTTCAATTATTTCAGGATTTTATATTAAAATGAATAAAAAACATAAACACATTTTTGCTGAAATGTATAAACTTTCTTCTAGAAAATCATAAACATAACATATTATTTTTTAGGTAAAAACTCAGGTGTAGTCAATTTTACGTAAAATTGATAGTTAAGAGCCATTAAATAATTTAACTGATTTAACTAATTTTTTATCTAACGACTCTCAGTTATCAACTTCATGTGAAATTGACTATAACTGAGTTTTTACCTATTTTTTAATATATAATATTTCAATTGTAGTAATAGTTATATGATTGATAGTGTAGCTACTAGCTAGTTGATGATCTCCTTAATATTGGTCCCAATTCAAGGTGCATCACCCTTAAACCTTTATTAGCGAGCGTCGGTGACATTCTCATACATCATCAGGATATATTGCCCGCATGCACTATGCACATGTAATGTAAGGCTAAAAAAATTAAAACAATTCAATTATAATGAAATGACAACGGTTTAGAATATCACTACAAGGATGCGGGATTTAGCGACAATTTTTAGGATTTTGTGGCAGTTTTAAATCTTTTAAAATGTTTTAAAAATATAGTGTTTTAGTAATTTTAATTATTAATAAATATTATAAAATATGTATATAATTAGATTAATGATTAAAATTATTAAAATATTAATATTTTTGAAACACTTGAAACATATATATTATTTTTGTTTTAGAAAAAAAAAAGAGTGATTCCTTAAATTCTTCAAATATTGTGGGGGTGTAAATTAGAAGCATGATGACATGTATGATACATGAGATTATTGAGACCTGATGATCATTATTCATAATCTTCATTAAAAAGAAAAATGGAAAATGGATGAATTGGAATCCAACACGTAGATCAACAGAATTGCTGAATGCATGCATGGTCGTCATTTTATTCTAAGAGAGATTAGAAATTTTTGCACTCCATTAATCCCTCAATAATAATAATAATAATAATAATAATAATAATAATAATAATAATAATAATAAGTAAAAAGAAAAAGAAAATTCAGGGGATGAGAAATTAAACATAGTGATGATGCATGATGTGATGGGCAAGAAGAGAAGTATTCTTATGAATTTGGTATCTATTCTTAATTTCTTATTACCATCCGTTGGATTGGGGGACCACAACTGAGTCCACTGGCCTTTGGGTATTCAATAAATTTTGTTCTTAACCAAACTTTGCTTTTTCTTCCATACTCCTTATGCTTTGTGATTTTGGTAGCTTGCTATATCGTTTGAGAACGCAACAGATCGAAAGGGATCCATAATTTTGGATTCTTTTTAGATTTAATCCTAATAATGCAAATAATATTTATTATGCAATAGAGAATTCTCTGTGAAATTTAATCATGTGTAATGGGGTCAATACTTTTCTTGTATTGTGTTGTTGTGTGGTCCACTTGGCGTTTCCAAAAGATTTCTATACTATTCATTTAATTTTCTTGGGCCCGAATCTAAAATCTCCTTTTTTCAATCTTATTCAAAAGTTGAATTTTTATTATTCTAGTTTGGTGGCACCCCAAATTCCCAGATTGGATAGGGAAACTCAACTAACTCTTTGTTTATGATGTATAATTATTTATTATTAAGAGAAATTTTACAGCTCTCTTAATTATCTAGGTACTTTTTTTTCAGGCTCTCAGTAACATAACTAATTATTAGGCCAGCCAAAATATCAGAGTTAATGTTATTGGGTTAAAAAAATGGTTGGGGACCATAGATTGGAAAATATAAGGAGCTAGAATTTGTTTGTTTTGGCTTTCGTTTGTATTCCTTAATTACTGTTGAAATTAAGGTTTTGAAAATTTAACAAGTCATTAAACTATTTTTATTATTAATTTATTGATTTAATCGGTTCAATCGTAATTCAATCAAAATAATTACTAAAATAATAAATAAAATATAATTAAAAATACTAAATCATAATTATAATCTAATAGGAAGATGAAAAATATCATTGAAACTGAGAGAATTAAAAGCCAAACTATTTTTTACAGATATGTTATTATCCCTAAGTGCTTTTTGATTGATACTGTCATCTAAAACTGAAAAAAAATTATAAAAATTAATAATTAGACAAAAATTAAAGCAGCCATCATTTACCAACAACAAAAATTAGTTAACAATTTAATAAAAACACAATCACCCAATAATCAACTCTACAAAAAATTCGTTGAGTATCGTCAAAATTACGGACAAAATAATAAAAATAATTGTCGGTAAACAATTTACCAAAAATTTAACCAAATAGTTACAGCATCATATTCATTAGAAATGAAAAAATTATAAACACTTCCATCAGTCTCAGAAAATAAAGGGGGAGAGGGTGCGGAAAGAGAGCGATTGTAATTCGAAATGAGAAGGGAGAGGATTTCTAGTTCGAATTTGTGGCAAGATTACTGTTGAATTTACCGGCGGATAAGATTTATCCGTCAGTAATGAATCAGCGAGTGGCCAAAACGCAAGATTGAACCAATTAGGTTTACCATCGGAAAAATCCGATCCTAAATCCGACGGTAATGATCACGCCAATTTTTTCCCTCTAATTATTATGGGTGAATTTACTGTCGAAAACCAGAATCCGCGAGTAAATGGTTTTTCCGACGATTTTATTGCCAAGTCTGACAATAAATTCGTCGATAAATCTACCGCTAACTTGCAATGCTAAATTTGACGATATTCAACGTTTTTCTTGTAGTGCAAAAAGACAAGAATATGAAGAAGAATTGTACCACACTGTATATAGTTATATATTCTTTGTATATAAAAACAACAACATAAAGAAGTTCATCTAAGCTAAATATAGACTTATCCAGAACCAAAGAGAAAGCCGTCAAAACAAGAGAATTTGTACCACAATGACTAACACAATGAACAATTAAAACAAGTTAACAATCAACACAAGAAAAATTAGCAAATTATTAACAAGTTCACAATAACAGTTAAAATAATAAACAGAGAATAACTAAACAACTAAAACAAAGATAGTAAAAAATTACACCAAATTAACAAATTATAGCAAATTATAAGATGACAACAACACTAATTAGAATTTAAAATAAAACAACACCAACAATTAAATCACAATAACTTACACAACAGCAACAAATTTTTTTAAAAATTTCAAGCTTTTAGCACAATTTTTTTAACTAAGAATAACAAGATTTTCAAAATAATTTTAAAGTACAAACTCAAAAGTCAAATAACTTAATTCCCCATCAAAAAATAGAGTTAATTAACCAAAAACAAGCAAGAATGTGAATTGAATTAGTATCAATTTATCAAGTAGTAAGATAATAACAGAGTTAATCAACCAAGAACAAGCAAGAAGCAGTGAGCAAAGCCAATCAACTACAACTAAAAAATTGCTTATTACAGATAGATTTAGTCTTTATTACAGACGGATTTTTTATTACCGACGAATTTTGTACCTCTATAAAAGCCTCGTCAAAAATTATTTACCGACAGATTTTTTCCGTCGGTAATTTACTAATAGATTTTTTCCATTATCAATAGATTTTTTCTTGATAATCGTTCCCTCTATTTCACTAAAATGTCAGATTTTTTGTCAGTAATCATCCCTTCCATTTTGCTTAAAATTTCATATTTTCTGACAGATTCTCTGTCAGTAGCTAGAGTCAAAACTTTCGATAGATTTTCTGTTGGTAATTAAAGCCTAGAAAAGCATTCACAACTCTTAATACAGATGGATTTTTCGTCTATAAATCTGTCAATAAGGTAAAACATTTTTTTTAGAATTTTCCATTACAAAATGAATAGTTTAGATTTTTTTTCTAAATTTACTCCATCAAACACACTGTGAATTGAAAAAAAAAAGCCAAAAATCACATAGACAAACATAATATACATTACAGCATATCTAATTAGCATTCAAGAATAAAAGGACTCATAATTAATTGACAAAGTATGCTAATTTGAATAAAGAATACATCATAAAAGAGTGTCGGAATCATACAAATTCTTCTTGTTGATCAAGATAACATTTTCTGATGATGCACTATCATCATCATCATTATTCACTTCAAATGACTTAACCCAACATCAGAAATGGGTTCATTAGCAACCAAACTAAACCACAGTGCCTCATAAAATTGTCAAAGGAAACCACTTTCTTGTGACGAATCCCGATGGAATTAAAAGCCTTACATCTAGAAGTGGAGCACCCCTATTTTTTACTATTGTAAGCTTCTTCTGAAATGAATTTTCCAACATCTACAAGGTAAGAAAAGGAAAGGACAATAGTCTGAATTTAAAAACTATTTGAAGTCATATTAGGTAATTGCATTGAGAAACTTACTGCAGATTTTCCAGAATCCCATTTAAAAAAGTGAATAAAGAACGGCGGCTCACTCTCTTCATTGATAACATATATTGAAGCCGCATGAGATAACTTCTCTAAGAGAAAGTCGTGCTCAAGAAATTTTTGTTCAATTTAAAAGCATGAGTTAGCAAATCTACAATTGTATTTAGAAACTAGAACAGATATCAAATGTTAAAAGACAACAAAAATACATAAGTTGAAATTTAAGAGGTTTCTACTAATATAAGGGATATCAAAGAAATCAGAGTGTACAGAATTTTCAAACCCAAGCATTACCTAAAGATTGAAAAATAATTAGATAGGGTCAACCAAATATGAAGGCCACAAATACAGTACAGAAAATCCCTTTGAAATAATACTTACATATATCAATTAGTATTTGAAGGGCTTGTAAGTCTATATTAGCAAACAAGTGAACAAATACCCAAGCATCTTACTCTAAATAGACTATGAAGAAAATATGCATCCACTTTAGCTTTCTCTAAAATATGAAATCCATCCCCTCAGAAGCTACTTGTGCTAGAAAATGTACGCTACAAGAAAAAAAGATTTTGAAGGAACATACCATTGAGAACACTTTTTCGATCTTTCAGTAGCTCATGTAGACCATATCCACCTTCACTAGTTGTGATTTTCAAGGGAATAACCCTGGAAAAGAGATCCAGATTTGACAGATTGCATGTGATCATAGTATTAAATACAAGACAATGATACGAAGCATATTATTACAACATAGTAATTATATAATAATGTTTATTTAGCATGAATAATCCATAATAATCTTTTTATTTTCCTTCAATTTGGGAGACCCTTCATTATTTCACCAAACAACATTGACTGAGCTCCAAATACAAGCAGTCCATGAGTAGCAAGGCACAAAAGTATATCAATACAAGATTCAAACGAAACACACAAATGTATATCATATGCCTCTAGAAATGAGAAAATTGCGCAAAGAGCTTTTGAATATTCCCGAACCTCAGATGTAGTAAACGCCTTGCGTTCCTATAAGTCAATAGTAACATAATATCTGAATGAATTTAATTTCAAAATGCAGAGTGTGATATATATTTATTTATTATACTTTCAAATCGGCACCAGCACAATAGACACCAAGAACTGAACTGGTGATGATGGCAACATTAGTAGAAGAATCTTGATTAATTAACTCTAATACATGTTTTAACCCTCTCATTAATTTGGTGTCTATGGTATTCTTATTTTTAGGCCTATCCAAAGTAACTTTGACAATCCTGCCCAAAAAAAGAATAAGTAAAATTACAGGTACACTATGATCAATAAACTTAGTCTTAGCATAATAGCTTATATTACCAAATCTGAGTGTTGGAATTTTTGAAGCTTGACGAACTCAGAAGCAGAAGGCTCCAAAATGAGAGGCATAGGCATGTACCTTTATCACAAAAAAAAAAGAAGACTTGTTTTTATAATCAAATTGTTGCAATTGTGTGGAAATAATAATGAAAAGAAATTTTAAAGCACCAAACTTTAAATCTATAAATGGCATTTATAAAAGATATACCAAGTGGCCTTTGTCAAGGAACCAATCCTACAGAATTTGGAGTAAAAAGAAGGGACTTTTCAAAGTATAGAAACTTCATGGAATATAGAAATAAGATATCAAACATACATCGTTGATATAAAAATAAGATATCAAACATGGAATTCCTTATAAAATAACATGCACATACATCGTTGGCCTGTTTTTAGTTCCTGCTCCTCTTTTCCATCTTTCCTCATTCTGCTATTAGACTTCCAAACATTCAAATTCAAAGAAATGGAGAAAATAAATGAATAAAGGAACATGTGAAACAAATAAGTTTCATCAAAAGCAAGGTAACATAAAAGCATCAAAATCACCCAAAAGTAAAAATTTAACGTTTGACACAACGTTCAATATAAAATTTAATCACAAATATATTCACCTAGTTGAAGGCATTTAAGATTTTAACATAATTACCTTAGAAGTCATGAAATTAATATTTCTATCCAAAAAAAAGTAAAGTAAAATAAGATTAGTTGAGAATGGCAAAGGTCTCTTGCTAACAACACAAGAATAAGGTCGACCTTGCACTATATTCTGATTGATCACACTCAATGCTCTTCTATTATGCCCAAACTTAGTCTCAGAATATGATGCCCAGAGCTTAGAACCTGTTACATTATACACATGCATTCTTTAATAGAGTAATTCAAACTACATCATAGATTAAAATTGCTCTAGCTTAATAACAATAGGTTGAAAAAGAAATCTGAATATCAACAAAATTGGCATCTACTCATTGTCATATATAAGTTGGCAACCTTTAACTAGTAATCGTATTCATCACTTATGAACCACATAGTTGTTATCCTATGCAAATAGTATATAGATTGATATTACGATAGTATACAAACTGTTGAAACTAAAATATAGACAGCATCCATACTTTAACCGCAAGCCAGTAATCTAAACACTCTCGATGTACATATTTTGATGTACCTTAGCATTTGTAAGGAGCAATACAATATGAATGGGATGAATTAAAAGTAAAATTAACTAAATTTAAGTAAATTTATAAACAACTAAAATTTACAAATGCATATACTAGAAAATTGCAATAAATTCCAAGTATCGATAAACTGAGCTAAGAATTCAGAGTAGCAACTAAAGAACTAAGAACTACAGCAAGAATTATACACATAATAGCTCAATATAAATAGTTCAAGCTCAAATTGAGATAAAATGTTGTTCATTTCAAACTAAAGCAAATGCATTTATCCACACATACAAAAATTTACAAATAGAGTATAATCGTGGAACAAGCTCAGAACAGGTGATCAAATCCCTAAGTTGAAAATTAGAAACATTTAAACAGAAAAAAGAGAATAGAAAGGGCGAAATTACCATCTATTTCGAGATACTAGCATGTGAAGATGAACCTTTTTCATCACTAAAACTACAATAAGCTCAATCAGCATCAATAGCAACAAGAAGATAGAAACTGCAAAGAAAAATTAATAAACCTAAAATTGACATAGAAAAATTGAGCCCTAAGCAACAAAATTACAAAATCAGAGTATATCTGAAATTCACAAAGAGAGTAGACGCGATGAAAGCAGCGGCGGAGAAAGCTCTACGACGTCGGCGATGAAGGGAGCAAATGCGACGAGAGCGGCAGAGAGAGCTCTGCGACGATAGCAACGAAGGGAGCATACGCAATGAGAGCAGCGACAAAAGAAGTTCGTGCAACAGAAGGGATGACAGAGAGATATCATGCGACGCGAGCAGCGGCAGAAGAAGCTCGTGCGACGGAGAGAAGAAGCAGCTATTGTGACAGAGAGAGGAAGAAGCTCGTGTTTTATTTGTGTGGAGTGTGAATAGAGCTCGAGAGAGTGGGGTTAAGTTAGGTTTAAGTCAATATCTTCCGATGGAATATTTTAAATTACAAACGGATTTTTTATCTATAATAATTTAATAAAATACATCATTTTTCTCATTTAAATACAGATGGATTTTCTATCGGTAATTATTTTTCATGAAAAAATACTAATTTTTCTGACAGAATTATCGAGAGATTCTCTTTTTTGTCTGTAATTCATACTAATTCATTTTTCTTTGTTTCTAACAAAAATTCCCTCGCAAAATCTGTCTTTATTTCCGTGGGATAAAATCTATCGAAAATATCCGTCTGTAATAAGTAATTTTCTAGTAGTGAACTAAGAACAAGCACTGAACAATTCTAGTGCATCCGAGGCATTACCTTCGACGAGGGTAGGTAGCAAAGATTTGAGGGAGATCGTCAGACGACCGAAAGGTGGCGACGAAAACTGGGGAGTTGGTGACAAACACTACGAACGGACAACGAGTGAAGAGCTGCGGAGCAAGACTTGGAGACGTTGTCATTGAGTGAACGAGGGAAAGACCTTCAAACACAACAAACTAGGAGGATCAACAAACAACCACCACAAACCAAGCGGCAATGGTGAGACGAATGATGGCGCTATGTATGGGGGCCATGATTTTCAAGGAAGAACTGGATGCAACTATGGAGGCTAGTGGCTGGATGGAGGAAGGATGTGATTTTGAGGGAATGAGGGAGGAGCTCCAGAGGAAGGAGATGTTGCTACTGATGTGAGAGTGGCAGTGGCTGAGTGCTTTAGGGTTACCTTTTTTTTTAATTGAATGAAACAACATCGTTTTTTGTTAAAAGCGAAAAATCAGCCGAGTTCCAGTTCGATTTGACTAGACAGTTCTCAATTAGTTCAACGATCCAAAATCAATTTTTAAAATGGACTATTATGTCTATTAACCAAATCGCTTTTCTCGTCAATTTTTAAAATGGACTATTATATCTAACCGACCAATTCAAACTGATTTTCAGAACCTTGGCTGAAATAAATGTATAGTATTAAGTGTAATATAAATATATAATAATAGATGTCACACATATAAAATTATAAATATTAAATTAAGATAATTTTAAATTATTGTGTTAATTTTAAATTATTGTATCCTTAACATTACTCTTTAGTTATTAAACTCTATTTTAGCATAATGGAAAAGATTTAGGAAGTATTAGAGATATGACCATTAGTGTTACATTATCCTGTCAGGTTACGCTTTTGGGATGAGTGGGTTCATGACATGGTATTAGAGTTCTAGATTTGAAAGGTCAAGGGTTTGATCCTTGGTGAACTCCAAAATTAACTTAAGTTTTTAGGATGAGTGATTTTATGACATGAGATGTTTATTATCCCTGGTATTCGGATAGTTATTCTGGATAGTGTGGGTGATGTTCATTTTATTCATGGACCAAAGGTTTAACCCATTATACACATTGTACACTTAAGCCATTGGCTGCCTAGCATTACCCTAGCATAATATATTTGTAATATACGTTTATATATGTCTAAAGTAGTGTGTTACCGCTAATATATTTTGAATATGGTGGTAAATCTGGTGTAATACTTTAATATTGGGTTACCTATATCACCACAGTCAGGCCAATATTATTTAAAAAAAAAAATTTCAGTTACATGCTACTAATAATTGATTTTACATAAATTTGGCCATACAAATTTTCGGTTACTTTTATTATTTTTTAATATAGCTAGCAGGAAATATATGAAATCATCCTCTTTTAGATTTATGTAGTGAATTTTTTGTTATGGACAACTTGTTTTATTTGTCTTATATTAAACATTTCTTTTAAAATTGATAAGAATTGAAATTTAAAGTTTTTTAATCATAAAAATTATAATATAATATCATCAAATTATTTTTTAAAAAATTTAAACTATATTATTAAATGAAAAGGAAAATTATCTATTTAACAGAGTATTCAAGAGAGAAAATAAAAGGAAAATTTTCCTTTGTGAATTGATGGATAACCTAGCTAGGTGATTGGCTAAGATAATTTTTTGGTTCCCATAAGTATACGTACCTTGAATACGAAAGGAAACATTTTTTTTCTCTCTCTGCCGATAGTTTCATCAAGATTGGTGGCATATATATATAGTTAGACATTGAATTCAAAGTTAGATGCGGGGCAACAAACATCTGATAGGACAGATACAAAAGTCTAGCTACATTATTTCAATTAAATATCAGAAATCATTATTCATATTATTTCAAAAGGAAAGAGTAGTTATTTTTATAAAATAATTTTTTTAAAAAACTTAAATTTTTTATATTTTCATAAATTATTTACATAAATTTATTTTTTCTTTTTATTTGTCTTATATTTTTTTCTACTCTTTTGATAATAACAAAGATTAAATTTTAAATCTTTTAGTTACAAAAATTTTAATACTACAATAATAAAATTATTTTTTAAAAAAAGTTTAATTTGATAGAAAAAGATATATAAATAATAATATTTTTTAACTGTTATAATAAGTTTATTATTATTATTATTATTATTATTATTATTATTATTATTATGTCCACTACCTCAAATTTTGCATTAGTAATCAAATTAAATCAGATTTCAAGATGAATAATAGGGCGTATACATTATATGGACGATGGTGAGATAAATGCATGGAACGAAAATGAAGAAAGAAAGGGGCCAGGGTGGTGTTATCGCATGTGGTTGTGGCCACAAGAATTGAATAGGACTGATGTAAGTGTAGGAGTTGGAGTATGCAGATGAGAGAGAGGCAGCAGCATGAAGCACCATGCACCTCACACACACTTTAATTCTGTTCCTCTCTCTGTTGAATAATGTGCATGACTGCCACAATAACTGCTGCTGCTTGCTTCATTCTTGTGACTGCCATTATCACAAAAAACGGAACCCCTCAAAATGTGTTCTTTACTTCTTTCTCATGTATAGTATACGGTATATACTATGTAAATCACTATCATTTAAATCTAAAAAATAATAAATCTCAATATTATGTACAAATAGTTTATTCTATATATATATGTGTGTATTCTTTAGTAGTAAATTAAATTTAATTTTACATATATATATTATATTAGTAGTAAATCGAATCAAATTAATTCGACTAAATCGAATCGATACAAAGTATAAATTCAATTTAATTAATTCGATTTACATGGAATCATTTAGACATACTTGTAACAAAAATTAACATAATTTTAAGATTGAAATAATTTATTAGTGTATTTTATCCAAAATATTATAGTTGTATAATATCACTTAATCTGAAAGAAGCTACGTATTTATAATTATAAATTTATAAAAAGTTTAGATATTTTTTTCCTTATAATAAATCTTCGATGTAGTGTTGGCTATACAATATTAGCTCCTAATTTTTTATCTATTAGTAATGATATATATAGCTTTTGATAATCACAAACCAAGTACAATATATGGGAACTAATTAAATTCAATTTGCTTTATCGGTAGACCTGTTTTCTTTCACTAGTTATACCTACCTACCGTTCCACTATATATATTTTCAAGCTTTAGTTTATATATATAACTTCCAAAAAGAAAAGAAATCAAAGTGAAACCGAAGATCAAAGGCATTATAGATGGAGAATGTATTCATTCACAAGAAGCACATCATAGGAGCCTCTTACATTTGTAGAACGTGATTTGTTGATAGGTTTGTTTTGGTTGGGGCTGATAGTTCATTTCACTAGCTAGCAATACGGAACTAAAAAATGTGAGTCACCAACCTTAATAAAAAAAGGATACATATATGATATAATATGATATGAGATTAGTGCAATATAATTTTTTTCTTAATAATTCCGATAAGATATTGGTCGTGCAAATTAGTCGTATATTTAAGTTGTTAAAGATATAATTATTTATATTTTGTTATCAGTTTTAAGTTTTTAAGAATTTTAGAATTATTCAATCTTTATTTATTTAAAAAAAAGACAAATAAAAAATTTACAAAATTTTAGACAAAACAAAAAAAAATCCTGCATAAAGAGCATATTAGATCGAGATAGATATAATTATTTATATATCTTATATTATCAGTTTAAATTTTTTAAGAAATGATTTGATTGACATAAGTTTAAGCGCAATTAATTGGCTCTAAGTAATTAGCTGTATCCAGAGAAGAAAGACACATATATGCGATTGTGTTTATGTTTGTATATAAGAAAAATATCATGGTACAAATCGCTAAGAATTTGATGCTCACAGCACTTGCCTTATTGTGTGATAATCTGAGTGTTATTGGAAGGGATAAAGCCACGAAAGATAATAATAAAAGAGCGGGTCAGCAATTTTTGTGATTAGTAGTCATTAATGATAATTTAATGGTGTGAGATCTCATCCAATGGCTCACCTTTCTCTGCTGGTTACATACTGACCAAAATTCAATAAAATTGTTAGCTCTAGACTTTTCCATAATAAAATAAACAATTACTATATGTGCACTAAAAATAACAGTTTTAATGAGGCAAGCACATGAATCTAACATCTTAAAAAATTGTAAAAAAAAATTAAATTGTTAGATGCACGTAAGCTTTAAATTAAATTAGCACAAACAATTAACAAGATAGTTATCTAGCGTTTCTAATTTCTTGTAATATAATTATTGATAGTATAAGATATTTTAGATTGTCATCTAGGTATACATCAAAATTTATACATGTATGTATAATAATGATGAAATGACAAAACGTTTATGAGAATGGCATAGCCAAAAACAGGTAATGGATTAGCTGTGAAGCAGTGGTGGGGAAGGTGAAACAATTTGCAAGTTGGTGCCATGTAATAAGCAAATTAAAAGGGACTTCATCATCATAAGCATTAATTAATTAAATAATAAATAAATTGTGAGGCCAAGAAAAAGTAATTAATAAGCTAAGAAAGACAAAGTGATAGAAAACCCTAGAAAATGAAATGAAAGGACTAGTTTTGGTTGGAAATGTGTGTGGGTCAAAGAAATCGGGAAGAACTAAGTTAAGCAAAGTAGTTTGTCTTCAACCACACAAAATGCTCTACGCCTTCATCACGCTGACTCATATTTATATACTTCTGATAAATTTTTTTTTTAATTTAATATTAATATTTGAAGTGTATTATAATATTGTGAATATATAAAAAAAAATAGTAATATAATATACAAAAAATATATTACTATAATTTGACATGTGTTCAACATACATATTTGTGTTGGTTAAAATATTAACACATATCTAATAGATATCATACTTATTGACTCTTCACTTATAAAATTTATCTACATGTAATTATATTAAATAATTCCATTTTAAACAAAAATACCAATATATTTTTATGTAAAAAAATTAGCCTAGGAGTACATACATGATATATGAGCAATACAAGATAAAAACAATTAAAAAAAAATACTAATGAGTTATCAAAATTTATTATTTTTTGTAATTATTTAATTATTAATTTAATTTTTTTAATCTAGTTTTATTAGTTTAGTAATCCAACAACGTATTTTTATACTTTTAAATATTAATAACTAACTGATGATCTAAAATAATAAATTTTGATGATCTTATAACATTCTTTAAAAATCAATTCATATTACTTCATCCTTAGAATTTCCTTTAAAAAAAGTAAACTATGTTTTTTTTTCAATATTTATGATTTTCTTCAAAAATATTTTTAACACTAAATTACATTTAATTTTATTCCAAACACTTTTTATTTGTGTTAAAATTGTCTCTCAACGTTAACTCCATCTAGTTCATCGAAAAAAATAACATTAACCATATCTAAAACATCAAGAATAAAATTGAAATATCTAAAAAAAATTGACACAAATAAAAATTATTAGAAATAAATTTGAATTAATAAAAAAGATTATACAGATAAAATTAAATTAAATTAATTAAATGTTAGGGATATTTGTTTGAAAAAAATCGTAAAAGGTGAAAAATATATTTTACCAAAAAATAAAATATTATTTCTTCCCCTCAAGTTTAATCAACATTTTGAATTAAATTTTCGTAGTTTTCAGCTGAATCCAGAATAATGTAGAGACCATTGTAGAGCATATATACGATAGATCAGATATTATGATGATGGGACCAAATTGCTGTTTAAATATGACTAATAACCAATGTTCGTTTAAACAAATGAAAAGAGTAGTATAAGTTACGAAACTAACGTATCTAATGATGGGGCAGACAAAATAACATTTAAAGAAAAAAAATGATAATGAATTCATGAATTGGTTTTCCAATTAATAGTGCAAATAATAAGAAAGAAAATAATAATAATTGGCTTGTTTCCTAACCCAGACCCCAAGAAATTCACCAGCATCAAGAGACCAAAATAAAATATAGAAATAAACAAATGAAGATGGAGAGGTTCCAAAGGACATTGTCTAGGCATAATCATAGCTGATCCATCTGAGCATATACCTTTAAAAATTTTGCAGTAATTAAGAAACAACCCGCTTGACCTGCCACTTTCATGCATTGACTCCATTATTACTATTAATATTAAATATTATGAATAAAATATAAAATGTGTATATAGGTATCAAACATTTCACCATGGCTTTGACAACCCCACCGAATCGGTTGGATCAATTTAGTTAATGGAGAATCAACTACTAGATCAGTTTACTTTAAAATAAAAATTTCAAAAAATTATAAAAATCAGTTAAAAAGTCAGTTAATCAATTAAAACGATATAATTTTTAACGATTAATTAATCGATTTAAAATAATAAATTATAAAAAAATAATTTTTTTTATAAAATATTTATTTTATTCTATTTAATTTAATCTCGATTAAACCTTAATTAAATTTTTAAATTATTAAACTTCTAATGTTACTGATTTTATGATCAATTTGATTTTCAAAACTTTACGTTTCACACAAGAATATTCATATAGACACTTAGTAATTAACAATAATAGTCTTTAAAATCGTTAGATCAAACCCCATTTGAAACGTTGAATATAATTGAAAGAGTTCCACATCTTTTTAACACCATAGACTGTTTTTCTAGATTCATTTTTGGATTATGCATACATATAATATATCATGATGTCGCCTTTCACTTCACCTAATAACATATTGTAATTGATCATTTTCTGTTCCATTGTGAACACAAATTAATTTGTAAATATATGAGGGCAAACAACTAGGATGCTGGCCCAATCTTGTTTTTAGGACAACAATTTCCATAATTACAGGGTAATAATTGTCAAACCTATGCATCTACACATAGAATCTACTTTTCAAAAAACATAAATCCAAAATCTCATTTTTATTAATCACATCTTGCATCATATTATTATTTTATTTTCCATATCTTATTTTGTGAATGGGAAAAAGGAGACATTATTTTAGAATATATCTATACTTTATATGTGAATGGGAAAAATGAGACATTATTATTATTATGGAGCTAACCAATAAGCTTAATCAACTGTGTATAAGACATTTATATGTGAATGGATTGTTGCTACTATTTTTTTGTGGACTATATACTCCTTTTTTTAATAAGTATTTTTTTTATTTTTTAAATTTATTAAAATTTAATATATTTAGATAAAGGAATTATATGTAACGAACTACAAAATTTTAAAAAAAAATTATCACCATAGTTTATACAATAAGTGAGTCTAATATTTTATAAAATTCTTTTTTAAGTGTTGATCTTTTAATATGAGACTCTTTAATTTTTAAGTATTGGTCACACGAGATTTATAATATTGTTTAAGTTAAGTATATTAATCTTTTTATGTAAATCTAAAAAGTAAAAGGAATGGTTGTTTTAAAAAACAGGAAATACAAGATAATGCAAATTAAAGGAAAGAAAAATAAATAAATAAATAAATGTGTTAATGCATTAGGAATTACGAGGAAACAAAGCAGCAGACAACTGTATATAAGCAGAAGCATTATATGTACTGAAACAATAAACAAACAAAACAATGTGCATATGGGGGAAAGTGGGGCTGTCCTCATTAAGAGGGTTAAGAAAACTATGTAACTATGTAACTATGTAAATGTCATATATATTTGTCATGCAGAGTTAGTTGTAAACTTGTAATATTGGCATAATAAAAACTAATTAAATTAAACAATTATGGTAATGTATAAATTTATTTTTCTTTACAACCAATACACTCCTACAAGAAGTATAAAGTGAATTATATGCTCACATTTTGTATCTACGATCTATTATTATATATATTCTTATGTATGATTATGTTATAGTGATTACGATGATTGTAATATTTTAACAAGTATTATTAGAATTAAAGTAATTTTTTATTAGTAAATAATGTTTTTTTTAAAATACTACTTAAAAAAAGTGTTATAAAAATATAAAAAATGACTTTAATTTTAATAATATTTATATACTAGTCAAAATGTTAATTAATTATTCAATAAATATTTAACTTTTTCATGTTATTATTGTGTAAAATGTGAAATTAATTCATTTTTAAAGAAGATAATAAAGTTCATTAAAAAAAAGCCTAATAATATATTCAATTGTAATGGGAATTCTATAAGGAGAAGGATCAAGAAGAAGCGGACCCTATGTTAATTGGGGTATAAGCAACGACAAAAAAATATGCAATGCCATTCCAATTAAACACTAACAAAGAACTTCTTTGCTTTCACTTTCTCCTTTCTCCTTTCTCCTTTTTTTTAGTGCCTTCTCTCTTTCTTTGTCACTCTCCTCCATTAATTAAAGTTAGAAATCCTTCTTGGTTCTTGGGTGAGATCACCCATGTATACCGGCTTCTATCTTTTTCTTATTTGAGGGATTATTTCATCACTCACTAACCTTAAATTAAAGACAAAAAATATTAGGTGGTGAATATTTTTTATTTATTTTATATTTGATTTAATATTAATCAATTTTTTTTTAAATTGAAAGTGTTAACCTTCTCCTATGATTCTTCATATACTATATGTACTATGATTAAGAGGATCGATACCAAATAGAAATGATCCATATCTTCCAAATAAATAAGTAAGGAAGATAGAAAGAAGGTAAAGGAAATGACTAATAACCAAGTTTTTTTTTTATGATAAATTTGGAGAATAATAAAAATAGAGAATAATTTGTTAATATAAACGTTAAATATTTATATTTTAATATGTAAATTTGTTTTAAATTAGTTATTAGTAGATTTTTATGAATTTAATTTTAATGTAATAAAAATATAAAATTTTTTTATACATGTATTAACCATATAAATGGTCATATAAAAGAATATGTGATTGAATATTTATGTAATAAATAGTTTACACTATTAATACAATAAAATTAAACTCGATTTTTATTGACTTTAATAAAACAATAATTCTTTATATAGCATCAATCATGGAATCAAATCACCATCAGTTACAAACTTTATCTTCTTAACTTATATAGGTATATGAAGAGAGAACTCCTACTACATACCAATTATTCAAATTTAATTAAAATCTTGATTTTAACCTACCCATCACCCATGCACGCCATTGGTTATGGAGCTGGCTGACCTGCCTATTGAATATGTGTACTAGTTACCCCTTAACAACCTTAGCTTTGTCATGTTGATTTGATTTATGTTTTCACAAGATGCATGTTTGCGGTAATAACATTTACATGACGTGTGGTGCGGTTTCTTTTCACATTCCAATAAATAAATAAATAAACTTGATTGGTTTATTTGTTTTAGGCGTTTAACTTTAGTATTAATATATAATATATATAGTATTATCTAATCTAATTCATATATTTTAAAATGATCACCCAAGTAGTGAACGTCTTTATTGTATAAAATATGAATAAGGTTAGGAATTAATAAAATAGTAATGAATTCACCGCTAGAAAACAATAGTTATTGATGGATTTTTTTACTGAATTTTATTGTCAAAAATACTGACAGATTTTTGACAAATTTTTTATTAATAAAAAAATAATTTTTTTTCAAAACTTAAATTAAAATTTTAATTTCAAACTTTTTTAAAGACTCGTCTGTAATCAATTAATATATTTGTCAAAAATTTTAATTAGGACTAATACCTTTGGCACAAATATAATCTGAGAAGCGTATTCACACAAAAATACTATTCAGTAATCACCTTTTTTCGTTATTTTTCCGTTCCCAGGTTTAAGTGCGCCTTCTTTTGTCATTATTTCTTTTTTCTTCGTCAGAGATTTGTCATCATCTTTTTTCGTTGCTGTTGGTTCAAGTAGACTTTTGCCTCCTTGTTTCTAGCCCTAACCCTTCTACTGTGATTCTGTTCTGATTTCATGTCCCTAATCTTAGCCCTAACCATGTACCTTTCCTGTTTTGCTTGAAGTTAAAAATAAAAAATATGATCGATGAGAGTTCTTATATTTGCAAATCAGCTGTTGCTGCTGTAGAGAATAAATTTTCTAAATTTTAAGATATGAATTTTGTATATTTCTGTAATTTGTGAAATCTAAAACATAATAATTTCTATGATTATGGTATAGAATGAAGTTTATTTATGAACTATATATCTAAATTGTTATTTTTTTTATATGGAATTTGCATGTATGTTCTTGTTTCTTCTTGTTCTTGTTATGATGCTGATTTTGGCTTTTTTTTTTCCTTGTCTTTGTCTGAATCTGTTCTATTATAAATTGAATTGCTTTTATTCTAATTTTGCCAAATATGCAATTATTTTAAATGTGTCCAGTTGCTTTTATCTGAATTTGCTTTATTATTTTTAACAATTATGAATCTCCTTTATTAATACCATATATACACATTTATTTCAAATTAAAATAAGGAAAAAAATTTGTTAATTGAACAATTATGTGTATAGTAGTGTCTTTTAATCTCAGGTTATAGAGTTAATGTGGTTTAGCACTTTAGTTTATATTATTTATAGCAGTGTATGAATTGTGAATATTTATAAAATAATTTGAAGTAGAAGAAATGAAAATAATAAGATGATTGGAATTATTATTATTTGTTAATGCATTCATCATCCGAAGGCTTCAAGTGATGGATCATACCATGTGGATAAAGCAAAAGAAATAAGTGGAGAAAAGCTGTTGAGCAACATAATGTTGGATAACAAGATTGAGCTTTATACCATCTAGGGATGTTCATGGTTCAGTTTTTTCATAAACTGAACTGAAACTGAACTAAACCATTTTAAATGGTTTAGAAACTGAACCAAACTACTTTGTCAAATAAGAAACTGGTTTTAAACCAGTTTATAACATAGTGCACCAGTTTAAACCAGTTCATAAAAATAAAACCAGTTTTAATTAAAAAAACCAGTTTAAACTGGTTTATGGCTAAAACTAGTTTTAACTTTTAACATATATAAAATTAGTTTTTACATTTTTCCTCTCCCACTCTCTCTTTCCCCCTCCCCTCTCTCTCCCCTTCTCTCTCTCTCTCTCTCTCTCTCTCTTTCTTCTCTCTCTCTATCTCTCTCCCTCCTTTTTCTCTCTCCCACTCTCTCTCTTTTCCTTTCCTCTCTCTATCTCCCTCTCTCTCCTTTCCCTCTCTCTTCATCTCTCCCTTTTTCCCCTCCTTTTTCTCTCTCCCTCCTCTTTCTTTTTTTCTTTTTTTTTCTCTCTCCCCCTTCCCCTCTTTCTCCCCTCTCCTCTCTTTGTCTTTCTCTCTTTCTCTCCCCCTCCCCTCTCCCTCTCTCTATCTCTCTATCCCTCTTTCTCTCCATTTTCTCCCTTCTCTTTCTCCCCCCTCTCCCTCTCTCTCCCTCCCTCTCTCTCTCTCCCTCTCCCTCTCTATCTCTTAACATATATAAAATTAGTTTTTACATTCTCTTTCTTCCCCCTCTCCCTCTCTCTCCCTCCCTCTCTCTCTCTCCTTCTCTCCCTCTTTTTCCCTTATCTCTTTCTCTCTCTCCCTTCTCTCCTTTTTTCTCTTTTCTTCCCATCTTTCTCTCTTTTTTCTCTTCTCTCCCTCTCTCTCCTTCTTTTCCTTTCTCTCTCTTTCCCCTCTCACTCTTCCTCTTCTCTCTCTCTCTCCCCCTCTTTCTCCCATTTCCCACTCTTTGTCTCTCTCTCCCCTTTCCCTCTTTCTCCCCTACCCTCTCTTTGTCTTCCTCTCTCTCCCTCTCCCTCTCTCTCTCTCTCCTCCTTTTCTTTTTCTCTCTCTCTCTCTCCCTCTCTCTTCTTATCTTCCTCTCTCTCTCCTGCCCCTCTTTCTCCCCCTCCCTTTTCTTTCTCTCTCCCTTTTCTTCCTCTATCCCTTTCTCTCATTCTCTATCCCCTATACCTCTTCCTCTCTATTTTTCTCTCCTTCTCTCTTTCTCCTTCCCTCTTCCCCTCCTCTCTCTCCCTCTCTCTTTCTCTTTGAGTCTCTCACTTTCTCTCCCTCTCTCTCTGATGATTGGATTTTTGACGGTTTAGAATTTCACTAATGAAATCTCGTTGTAAAGTATAGTCTCTAAACCAACAATAATTCTTTCATACAAAAATTTGTTTGTCACAAGTACAAACCCCTAAAATCTATAAACCGAAGTATTTAAACCTCGAGTCGTCTCTCAAAGGACTTGCAGGGTAGTGTTCTTGTTATTGGTTATGGCCTTGTTTATTTTGGGGTTTTGGATGAGAAATATGAATAGTAAATGGTAAGAAAACTTTATTAACAAAATGGTCTTGGCAAGGTTTGGTTGTCAAGGGTCTTCATCATTATCATTAGCCACAAGTATGGTAGTTGCAAGGATTAATCCCACTTAGTCATCCTTAAATCAATTAACAAAGGAAAGTCAAGTGAGTTATATCAATCCTAGTCCATAAATCCTAGCTTTCCACTAGTTGGATTAATGAAGGCTAGAGTTATTGGCTATCAACTATCAATCAATTGGACACTAGTGACTCAAGAAATCCTAAGTCACCTTCTCAAGTATTAACAACAACAACCAAAAGAAACACAATTATTATGAATTACCTCAAATTAAAGCAAGAGTAGATCTACAACAAAGTATAAGAACAACATAAAGAAAATTACAACAAAAGAATAGAAGAAGAATGAATGTAACAACAAGAAATTAAAAGGTAGAAGTAAATGAGAGTAAAGATTAAAACCTAGATCTAAGAACTAATCCTAATCCTAATCCTAATTCTAGAGAGAAGAGAGAGCTTCTCTCTCTAGAAACTACTTCTAAAACTAAACTATGACTAATGATCAAAAGTATGTTGATTCCTCTTTAATCCTTGGCTTAAATAGCATCAGAAATGAGTTGGATTGGGCCCACAAGGCTTCTAAAATCGCTGGCCACGTATTGCATTAAGTGGGTCATGTGCCACCATCGGCGCATCCGCGTACTGTGCGCGTGTGCACCCCTATGCGCGATGCAACTATGGCAAATCTTATATCGTTTCGAAGCCCCGGATGTTAGCTTTCCAACCCAACTAGAACCGCATCATTTGGACCTCTGTAGCTCAAGTTATGGTCAATTAAGTGCGAAGAGGTCAGGCTTGACAGCTTTTTGGTTCCATCATTTCTTCATGAGTTCTCCAACTTTACATGCTTTTTCTCCATTTCTTTTGATCCAATCTTTGCCTCCTAATTCTGAAATTACTTAACAAACATATCAAGGCATATAATAGAATCAAGGTGAATTAAATTTAGCTATTTTAAGACCTAAAAAGCATGTTTTCACATTCAAGCACAATTAAAGGAGAATATACAAAATTATGCTATTTCGTTGAATAAATGTGGGTAAAATGTGATAAAATCTCCAAAAATCACTACAAGATAAACCCTACAAATGGGGTTTATCACTCTCTTACGCTCTTTCTTCCCCTTTTTTCTCTTTCTTTCTCTCTCTCCTCCTCCTCTCTCTCTTTTTCCTATCTCTCGTTCTCTCTTCTTTTTTCTCTTTTCTCTCTCCCTCCTTCTCTCTCTTATTTTGGAGAAAAGAAAAAGAGAGAGAAAAAAGGTTGAGAGAAAAAGAGAAAAGTGAGAAAGGAAGGAATGAAAGAGAAGAAAGAGAGAGAGAGGACGGAGAAGAAAGAGAGAGAAGAGGAGAGAGAAATAAGGGAAGGGGGAGAGAGAAATAGGAGAGAGAAAGAGAGAAAAGAAAAAAGAAGAAAGAGAGAAAGAGGAAGAGAGAAGGGAGGGAGAGAGAGAGAAGAGGGAGAGGAGAGAGAGAAACAAAAGGGGAGAGAAAGAAAAAAGAGGGAGAGAGAGAGAGAGAGAAGGGGGAAGGGAGGGGGAGCGAGGGAGAGGGGAGAAAAAAAAGAGAGGGAGAGAGAGAAAGAGAAAAAGGAGAGAGAGAGAGAGAGATGGAGGAGAGGAAGAAAGAAGAAAAGGGGGGGAGAG
>NC_029772.3:30643264-30675750 GCF_000817695.3 Arachis duranensis | reverse complement strand
AAGGAGAGAAAGAAGAAAGGAAAAAGAGAGAGAGAAGGAAAAGCGGAGGGAGAGAAAGAGGAGAGAGAGAGAGAGGAAGGGGAGAGAGAGTGAAGGGAGAGAGAGAGAAATGGTATGTAAAAACTAATTTTAGAGTTTAAATAAAACCAGTTTTAATTTGGTTTAAAATTAAACTGAACCATAAAAACTGGTTTTTAATAAACTGGTTTTCATAAAAACTATGGTTTCAGTTCAGTTTTTTATTTAAAAAAACTGGTTTATTTAAAACAGTTTCAGTTCAGTTTCAATTCAGTTCAGTGAAACCAGTTTTTTTGCACACCCCTAATACCATCTATGTACATGTAACATTTCCTTCCTTTCATACTCTCTTCAATTAAAATTCAGTGAACTTTTTGGAAGAAATTGCTTTAGTCATAGCATCTGTTACTTGTACATCTCTTGAAATGATATATGATCTCTAACAAATTTCAAATCTACTTCAAAATATTTGGACGAGAATGTCATACTAAGTTTGCTGATAGCTGAACAACTTCAAAATTATCACAGTACACTTTAGGAATATGCAGCAATGTGAATTTTAGCTACTAATTTTCTTACCCAAAACAATTCAGTAACAACGGTGTCAAGGCTTCTGTACTCAACCTTGGTGCTGTTCGAGATACATAGTTGCTTCTTGGAACTCTAAAAAATTAGGTTATGTTCAATATTGACACAATACCCTGCTATGGACTTCCTATCCTCTATGTCCGAAGCCCAATCAAAATCAGAATAACCTATGACAGCTAAATCTGAACACTTTTACATGTGCAGTCCAACTGTTATTGTTCCTTATAAGTATCTTAGGATTCTCTTCACTGCCTTCCAGTAAAGAGCCCTTGGAGCTTGCATGAATTAACTCACTTTATTCACCAAAAATGCTAACTCTTGCCTTGTAACCGTATGATATTGAAGACTACCTACAACGAACTGATATAAACTTGCACTACATGAAAAACACTGAGTACTGTTGGATTTACAGTTAGAAAAATAAATAAAATCTGATGGTAAATTATTTAGCATCAGATTTACTGATAAAAAGAATCAGACAGTATAAACCTCACCGGTAATCGGTTACCGTTGAATTCTGTGACGGATTACTTGCTTGAAAAACCACTTAATTATCGATGGATTTTTTCGATAGTAATGTTGGCACTACAATATCTTGTTTCCCGCACTATTACCATCGGATTATACCGTCGGTAAATCCGACGGTAACGTCAATTTTTTAAAAAAATATTGTGACAATTTTTTTAATTTTTTCCTTTTTAATTTTTATTTTTTATTTAAATTTATTTTTCACACAATTAGTTATCAATTTATAAATAATAAAAACCAATTATGTAATATTAAATATCAAATGTTCGAATAAATTAAAAGTTAAATAAATCAAATAAATACAAAAAAACAGTAAAATAAAGCCACAACCACTAAAGATCGTGGTAGTCATCATCGTCATTGTTCTCGTAGTCCTGCTAAGGCGGCGGAGAAGCGGTGATGTCTGTGTCCCACCAGCACCACTGCTGCCACCAGCAGTGCTAATGCTAGCGACGTGCATCTGAGCCTCCATCCACTGAAGCCACTCTAACCGCTCTCTCCACTCTAGCCTGAGGTCATCCATGTCTGTCACGTGTGTGAGGATCTCTAGATACCTCTCCTAAGTCTCGATCAGCTCCTGAACTCCTGCACTGCATCCTCAAATCAATGTCTTTCTCGGGATTGACGACTCGACTGGTGGCAGAGGCAGATGATGGCCTCAATGTGGAGGTGCGCAAGGCTGCCGGCAAAAAATGACCCCAGCTTGTACATGCGGTTCTTGTACTGGGCTAAGGCGGTCTTGTGCCAAACTGCATTGGGATCGATGACTGAAGTAGCAATGCCACTGGTGTCCTTCCTACTTTGTTGAGATTGCTGAGTTACGGCCTCCAGTCTCTGTGTGTAGGACTCTTGGGTAACACATGTTGTTATGATTAGGATGACAGTTGTACATTTTATTGAAATTTTATATCATAAGATCAGATGTTTACTCACATAATGATCTACAGATCGCTGATAAGCAAATCTCTCTTTGTTCTTCTTCAAAGTGTGGGTGTACTTGAAGGTCTTTGCCAATGTCGCATCGCGATCCAACGACTTCGACTACACATGTTGCATTAAAATAAGTTGTTAGGATGCCTACTAATGATATGTCAAAGAATATACCTAAGCGAATAATAAAATTAGAGAAGCCATAATATATAGATAATTTTTTCGAAATCAACATATAAAAGACTTAAAGTAGTACTTATGTCATTCTGCCATCAGGCCAAATCGTCAACCATACGATGGGAGGTGGTGGAGGGGCATCAGCTGGCTGCCTTTCGTGAGAGGATTCCAATGCCGCGACATCCATCACTGGAGGTGGCATCGCCGAGACAGTAGGCTATTGAGTGGATGGAAGCGGCGTCATCGTCTCCGTATACACGGAGACGTAGTTGGGATTCGGGACCATGATGAATAGCTGGTCGTGTAACACCCTACCACATAAATCTTTACGCTTAAGTTTGTAAATCAAAGGTGGTGAGGTATTATGACCTCTAAAAGTAAAATTCATACATAGGCATATATGAAAAAAATTAACTAGGAGCCTTGAAGAAAAGTTAAGCAAAATAGAACTCGAAAGTTGCATCACCCTCGAAACGGTTAAGCGTAGAAGGAAACAGATAACAGTGTATGAAAGTATAATATACATATGATATAGAGTGCCAAATGTACAAATAACAAGCTCTAGACTTGACCTACAAAGCAAAGGCCGGCCAGAGTATGTTTATACATATATACAACCCCAAAGTGTTTTCCAAAAGACAAAATACAAGTCCTGTTTCTCCGGTCTCAACCTCTAAGAGGGACAAAATATAAGTTATGTACAAGATAGAGAATACTACATATTTACATATATAAAACACTAATTATCCCACATGTAGATCTTCGCGTCCCAAGAGTCTTCAGCACGCTCAACGTGGTGTCTCACGTCTTACATCTGAAAACAACAATATATGTATAGAATGAGAACTTGGGGTTCTCAGTATAATAAAGCTGCCCATATAGATAATAAATAATTTCTTGGAAAGCCAGAAGCATTAAAAAATTCCAACAACCTGCATTTATTATATCCTAAAGCTTATACTAAACTACAAATAGGGTGACTATATTTAAGGAAATTCTAATCTAACTCTTCATTTTTTGACCTCCGCAAACCTCTTAATCACCAAGTGAAATAACTCTCTACGCCTCCTTCACCTGCTAGAGGGATTTCTCAGAAACAAATACAAGCAAGACAGACAAGAATAACACAAATATGGAACAGATACAGCAAATAGAACAAGTAGCAGTTAATTACAGTTAAGCAACTAGGTAAGCTAAAACAAATGCAAATTCAAACAAAGCATACAAATGCATATGATGCATGCTTGCTCTATGACCGATGAGTCTCATCTGTCAATTATCCAGTCAAACCCGATATGTCTGGTAGCAAACCTGTGTGCGCGCATCCCCAAGAGTCTATGCATATATATCTTATCAATCAATTATCATCTTATTGGGAGAAATCCAGGGAGTTAAAGTGCTTGATTACATCTTGCGACAGAGAGTCAACAGAGTTTCGAATCTCAACCTGGAGCAAGTGGTGGCAAGCCACTGCATCTACCTAGAGAAACTCGTGTCTCAGATAATTTAAATGCATATGCCAATTGGTTCTTTAGTTGATAATTTATTAATGTCATCATCGGCATTATTTCATATCTCATACAATCACACTTCATCATTATCATTATCATTTTTATCCATATCTCATGCATCTTTACTCGGCCTCATTGATTCAATAATTCACTTCACAAATCTTCCTCAATATCAACATAACTCCCTTAATAGGTTTGTCCCCTTTAAAAATCCCAATACTGGCTAACAGACCTTAAACAAGGGTGACAGAAGTTTACAACTTTGCCGAGAAGGTCAAACAATTAAAAACAAAGCTTTTGTGCGAAAACAGGGCATCGTGCATACGGATAATAACAAAACGACTTCCCTAGTGTGTGTGCGTGCGCATACCCCTCGGGCATACACACGAGTCTCAACACACACTCTGGTTTGTGCGTGCACATAATAGTGTGTGTGGGCACACATACCAGAATTTCTGGTTTTCAGCAACTTCTGCAAAATTTTATTTTTAAACCTAAATTTTAAATGCGCATAACTTTTTCGTAAAAAATTATTTTTCGTCCGTTCTTTGAATGTCATAAACTACTCGGACCCAATTTTTATCTAAGAGAAGTTTTACCAAATTTAGGGGTCCAAAAGCCAAATTACAGGACGTCAAAGTTGGTTAAAAATTTAGTTTTTACCAAAGATTCAAAGCCTCTAATTTTCCAAAATTTCCAATCCAAAACCAACCAAACCATAACCAATTCAACACCAATTATTCTTGCACAATATCACATACTCAATATCCAATTCACAATAATTATAACACATAATTTCATTAATTTCTTCAAACCATTTTTACACATAATTCAACCAACTTCACCAATCAATCTCAATACTATATTTATACATAATTAATCCACTATATCCATAATTCAAAGCAATCAAGCCTATCTTATGGCAACTAGCCTAAGTTTTCATGTAACATTATAGATTAGCTATAGGAAACTAACCATATCTTGGTCGATTCCTCCCAAAGTCACAAGAGACCACAAAATCTCTTCTCCACAAGCCTCAAGGTCTCCAAACCAACTCAACCAGCTTTAATAACCAAAATGTTGTTCCAACTTCATCAATTTGACTTCAACTTCATATATATTCAACCTAATTTCATATAATTTCACACATACTCAAAATTTTAATACCCTAATCTCATAACATTGAAAAATTCAAAGGGGATAATGGTTTCTTACCTTTACCCACAGATGATTGGATGAAACCCAGTAATTACCCCAAGCTAGTTCAATCCTAAACCATCAGAACACCAAAATTCTCAATACCCTTAAGCCACAAATCACGAAATTGAAGAGAGTAAGGCTGGGTAAGAAATCTCAATTTTCTTATTACTTTGTTTGGATGAATTTGAAGAACTTGACAAGATGATCGCGTGGCCGCAAACGGTACGGCAATTAGAGCTCCAAATTGAAAGATATGATCAAGAGAAGATTTGGGGAGATAGGGTTTTGTTCCTGCGTTCTTTCCTTGCCCCCTTCCAGCGTGAATTGGCTGAATGAGAAAGGGAAGTGGCTAAATGTTGTGTTATATATGTTGGGCCTTGGACTCAATATGTGTTCGGTTCAACCGATTCGGCCCGTTGACCTAATTTTAGACAAAAATCTTTAAAATTAGTGTTTTAATTTGTTTTAAATATTTTTACCTCTTCAAATTATAAAATTTATTTTTTTAATTTCTTAGACTCATAATTAATTTATTAGTTAATTATTTATTAATTTATCGGGTTTTACAGATCCAATGCACCCGCAATTGTGACGTCAACGGGGTAGTCGGAGTAGAGGGAGAGGATCTATAATTCCCAGCAGTTTTGGCAGAAACCCTCCCTCTACCACAACCACGACCACAACTATGACCACTAGGATAATCCGCAACACCTCTACTAGTCGTCATGTCTGCGAAGAGCATATACCAGTTAAAAATGTGCTAAATATATTCACTAATCATCTAAAATGCTTAATCAAAGTATACTATATTAAACTTAGTTAAATACATACATTATCCTAAACTTTAATTTAAATCAAGTTTCATTGCCATCGCTTTAAAATTGAATTTTGTACAAATTTTTAAAATTTTGCCCTTGTCCTAGCAATTCTGAAAAATAGCAGGTCAGCAAAGCTTTTACAAAAATCATAAAAATTTTAATTTTAACTTATTGCTCCTAAATTTTGGTAGAATTATACTAGACACCTCCAAATTTGATTCAAAATAAGTTTCAGACTCATATCACATCATATGAGAAAGTTATGTAAATTTAAATTCTATTTTATTTTAATTTTTTCAATCATTATTAAGGCAATATACAAGGATTCAAATCCTAATTCAACCATCAAGAGGCTTTAGGAATTGTTACTAAGCAACTCAAATGCACAGATTTGCTAAACTTTTAAAATATTCTAAATTTTTAAATAAACAAATCCTAAATCAAATAATTTATTTTAATTTCTTTAGCGTCAAACCATTTTTTATAAATTTTTTAACTAATTCTAAATTATCATCTAATTTGAAGCAACAAACAACTTGAAAAGGAAATTAAAGCACCAAAAAATAATTTTCAAGTCAAAGATTAAGAACAAATTAATAATAATGAAAAAATATATAATGAAAATTTCATTATGTAACCTAAATGAATAATCAACACAAATCAACAATAATCAACAAAAATTAATAGTAATCAATACTAATCCTACTTTATAATAACTAATAACAAGTAAGAATAGCAGGAGCTTCTGACCTTACACCGACACCGAGAAAAAGAAGAGCAGAAGCAGCGGCAGAGGCGTTTGCAACAGCGATAGCGGAGGCATTTGCGGCAACAACGACAACAAAATGGTGAGATGGTGCCGTCGGAAGGGGCTGCTGGAGAGGAGGATGTTGACACAATGGAGAGATGAGAGGGTTAGAGAGAGAGAGAGAGAGAGCAAATTTTAAAATGAAGGGAAAGGGAGTATGCGGTTCGAATTTAAGACACATATATGTATGTATGTATTACTCTGTTATAACTCTTTGTTCGATTTTTTATTCTTTTATTTTGAACCTGTTATCGATACATTTAGTTTTGCTTGCTATGTCTTGTGATAATTTTAAAACTCTGCAGTTGTCAATACTCTGCTCAACTTCATTGGAATTCAACAAAGCACAGAAGAGAATAACAAGCAGCTAGAGCTTGAAATGAAGAAAAAAACAGACGATGACAACAAAAAGTGTGACAAAAAAAGATAATACCAATAGCAATCTGGACCGGCAACATCCAATGAGCAATAATTGGATGTAACACTAGCTTCAACAATCAGAATACACTAAGCATGACTAGCAATTTGAACAGAGAAAAAATAGTCTCATGATGTTGGGGAGTGCATGTATAGTGACACAATATTGTCAGTTCTGACATTGAGATCTTAGGAAAGTAAGTAGAATGACCAAAAGGGTAGTGAAAAAGCACAAGTTATTTGGCTGAATGTTGTTTATTTTTTTATAATGCGATGAACTTGTTTATTTTTTGAAATACTATGAATGTTTTAATACAAGTTAGATGAAAATTGGATGAAAATTTATCTTGATTAAATTTATATTTATGTTTTATGAAAATAAGTTTATCTTGCAATAAAAAAATCTAAACAAAGAATTATGCTTTACCATACTGACGGATTTACAAACGAAAAATCCGTCAGTATGTAGTGTGTTGTAAATGCTTTTCTAGGTTTTAAATACTGACAAAAAAAACTGTTAGAAAGTTTGACTCCACATTAAATCTATCAAAAAATCTGACATTTATAGTGAAATGGATGGGACGATTACTAAAGAAAAATCTGTCGGTAACAAAAAAAATCTGTCATTAAATTATCGATGGAAAAAAATCTGTTGATAAATAATTTTTGATGAGATTTTACGATGGATAATATTTGCGTAAACTTAAAATCGTCTGTAATAAAAATTAAATCTATCTATAAATTCCTTTGTAATAAGTAGTTGTACTATGATTTTTATTCCTTAATTAATTTAATTTTTTTTTAATAAAATCCTGACATTTGCTAGTTATATCTGTCCTCATATTCGTATCATATATATGTACATATATAATGTTAGAGAACTAACACTATAATGATCAATTTCAATTAATATTATAATAAATTATCAAACAAATTTATTATAAAATTTATTAAAGATAAATTTTTATTGTGATTAAATTTTAAATATTTTTTTAATTAAATTTTTAGATGTTTTTATTTTTAAAAATTTTAGATTTATTTATGTTAAATGTTGACAGTAATATTAACTGTACTATGTTACCTCACAAAATTTTTTTCATAAAATATATATTGGCCATCTGTAAAATTTAAAAATGATCTAATCTAATTATTAATAGTCCTTTATTAACTTTTTGCTGTTTTTTAAATCATTTCTCTGAGAAATCTAAATATAACTCTACTTAATTATGTCAGTATTAAAACACGTTAAAATCCTGTTGTTATCCTCAATAATTAGCTAATCCAGCTATCATATTTTTGTTTTTTGCTCAACCTTTCATGATTTTACAAAGGTAATTATAATCCCTAAGGAATCTAGCTACATTCCTTTCGTGAAGGCGTTATAGAGATCCGAAAATTGAAAATATAAATTGCAGATCAAGTCACATAGGAACTTAAAACAAGATTGTAAACAGAGAACATATCGATAATTATTTCCATTGGTTTTACACCTAAAAATAAAATAGTCAATTTTGTTACAACTACACCATGTCATGTTTGAAAGTTTCTATTCTTAATTTCTTTACTTGGATTGCGCTATACTAATGGGATACTATAAACTTTGCTCTACGTTTAATTTGTTCTTTATATTAGGTTATTTTGAAATAGTCATGTGTGAAACTCCTTTTAAATAGCCAAAATTCCTCTCCAAGAAGAAGGAAATTTATTTAAATTAGCAAAGAAAGAAAGAAAATTCAACACACAATATATAGTTCTTCCAATGATGCATCTAGATCGGGGATATAGTTTTAATTCATTCATCGTTTTCTAAACACAGCTGTTTCAAAGAGTTTGAACTTGAACATTCAAGAGCCAGTAAAAAAATTTGAACTCAGCGTTACCATGCATTAGCATTTGCTTTTTAATTAAGATTTAATCAAACGGTAATTAATTAGTAAAATATACTAAATATAAGTTTGGGGGTTTGCGAATTTAATCTAAACAAATGAGTTAAAACTGGAGTCAGTTACAAATTTAATCCAATGTAGTAAATTGTTAATTATAGCTTTTTATGTGTCGCCTTAATTTTTAACAATAGATTCAAAGCTCTTAATTTAAGTGTTGTTACTTAAATTTGTTCTTTATACAGTGTATTATTAAGAAGATATAGTAAATAATAAAAGCAAAGCACATATCACGTCAAAACTAAACGGTAATATTAGAAAAAAAAAAGGTTAAACAGTTTAAAATTATTTTATTTAATATTTATTTATTATAAAATGTATTATATAAAATTAAAAATAATAAATTTTGACTTTTTTGCTAAAATTTTTTATTTTTTACGACTAGATATCGTTATAAAATTCAACTATATGTAATACTTATTAGTTGTTTGGGGCTAAAAGTATGCCACGTATATCATTTAATCAAATTTTATATTCTTTAAAGTATTTTTATTTAAATGTTGTTAATCCACAATACTGTGAAAATTAAACAAGGGTAATTACGTATAAAAAAAACAAGGGTAATGAAGCAATACAATGTGAAATAATTTTTTACTAATAGTGTGATAAATATTTAAAAGTATATTATAATTACTTTTAATCCAATATATAATTTAGTATTGTAATGCATACACTTCATATTTTACTTTTATAAAAAGAAATTCCATCATTATACCTTAGCAGAAGGGTGGCTGTTTGAGTTGATTTTTTTTTTTAAACATTACTGAAAAAAAAACCCACTTTTTCCTTTACCTTCAACATAAATTAATATCATTTATACTATTAATTACTATATATATCAAATTGATATTATCTAAATTAAAAGGGTGTTTCACTAATAATAATAATAATAATAATAATAAATTTAAATAATTAAATAAAGATATTTTTTTAAAAATTATTATTAAAATTATAGTCTCTATCATTAAAAATTTCAATTGTATGTATTCTTATTTTCTGAAAGTACTGCTGAAATTTCGTGTTCCTAAAATTTTAGATTCAATATCCCAGTAGCTCACTTACCTGAGAAAAAAAAAGGGAAAAAAAGAGTTAAGTGATTTAAATTGGATCCCTAGCTATATATATAGAAAAAGGAGTAGTTGTGGTATTATTCCGCGTGGGGTGTGCCCCCAATGTCTGAGACGTCTCCGATACCCAAAAATACGAATAAGGATAGAGAGACATAGTGCTGTTAATTACTCTATTTTTTTTTCTCTGTTTGGTTTCCAGGTGTTAATTAGTGTTACTTCAATTTTCCGTTTTCCCATTATGTTTATCTAAATATATATGTTCCTAGAAGGGTAAAAAATAAAAAAATAAGAAAACAATTTTGTTGGAATTTAATTAGAAAAGAATTGTTAGGAAAGAAAGAAAAGGTAACAGGTAAGAAGTAACAAGAGACGCATGTATGTATGGGTGAGTCAGTCATATACAAACAATAATAATTTCCATTGGCAGAAATCTGCGTACCCTCCAACAACAACAATAACAACAATACATCACCCATTTACCAACGCCCTCCTTCTTCGTTCACACATACCCACACACAAAACTAAGCGCACTCTCTCTCTCTCTCTCTCTTATTAAGTCTTGTCTAAATTAGCAATATAGGTGAGATGATACATATATGTAGAGTGGAGGAAAGTATTTAAATAATAATTTCGGGTGTGTATGTAAGGGGAATAAGGAGATAGATAGCAAGGAGGAGACTTGTTGTAATTGTAACTCAAGAGAAAAGGAGGAGGTGCTAATAAGAGGCGCTTTATCAAATTTTGCATCTATCTGATACAAGAAGAGAAGCAAGAAGGAGGAATTCAAGTATATTGATGGCAGTTCAAGCTCAGTATCCCTCAAATATTCTCTTTCTAAACAGGTTCCCATTTCTATATATGCCTCTTTTGTGTTTGTGTTTGTGTTGAGTCATGGATTCATACCCTGTTATTGAATTTAACAGAAACAACGGGCAAGAAGGACAGCAGGCAGCAGGACTAGTCCTTGATCAACCAATCTTATACAACAACAATAATGGAAGTACGTTTCATCTTCCCAAACCACAACCTTTAATTTCTCTTTTTTTTCTCCTTTCTAAATCGTTTAATTTCCAGGTGCTAATTCTCGGAAGAGAACAAGAGAGGCCACAGTTCACAGCAACAGCAATGTTGTCATGAACAATAATAATAATCATAATCCATTGATACCTTTCGAATCCCAACCTCCACAACTCATACACCTTTCTCAGCTGCACAATAATGTGGTCTCAACAGGCCTACGCTTATCCAACTCTACCATCGACCAACAACAACTTCTTCATGGATCTCAATCTTCATCTTCATCTTCTCTCTTATCTCTGTTCTCACAAGGCTTTGCTTCCCAAATCAAACAACAAAGGGACGAAATTGAACAATTCCTCCAAGCTCAGGTACCAAATTATTCATTCTTTCATTTTTTTGTGGGGGTAAAAGTTCAAAGCAACCAATCATAACGGATGTCCGGGAAACTTCTTCAGGGGGAGGAGTTGCGGCGGGCATTGGCAGAGAAAAGGCAGAGGCATTACCGCGCGCTGCTGACCGCCGCGGAGGAGGTGGTGGCACGGCGGCTCAGGGAGAAGGAGGCGGAGGTTGAGAAGGCCACACGGCGGTGCTGGCGCCGCCACACACGGCGGAGATGACGGTGGCGCCGGATTGTCATGCGCGGTTGAGGGACAGGCGGAGGACGCAGAATCAGCGTATGTGGACCCGGACAGGGTGGTGATGGTTTCGGCAGCGGCGGCGCGTCCAAAGTGCCGGGGATGCGGGCGGCGCGTGGCTTCAGTTGTGGTTCTGCCGTGTCGGCACTTATGCATCTGTACGGAATGCGAGGCGCACTTCCGCGCGTGCCCCGTTTGCCTTACACTCAAGAATTCAACCGTTGAGGTCTTTCTCTGATCAAAATTTCATCAATTTTTTTTTCTTTTTCTTACCACACAATGAGTTTGTTCATAGCAATGGCCTTCCCAAACAGGTCCTTACTCAACCACCAAAAAAGTTGAAAGAAAAAAACAAATTATAAATAAAATTACATTTTTTTCGCCCTGCTCTTTTGAATTACCCTTAGGGTAATTGATTGTACATGACCACTTGGTTAGGGTTAGGCGTTAGTACTGGCATTTTCTTCTTTATGTTCTTTTTTTCTTTTTTAATTTTTTTTCTTTCTCTTAAAAATTTTATTTCGTTGACATTAACTTATTTATATATATTCTTTTATTTTTCTTTCGTTAATTAGTGTTATTTTTTGTTAGAATGATAAAGTGTTCTTGGGTGGGAATAATTTTTAGTTGTCAATTTTTGTGAGAGTAATATGAATGTGTGTGCATGCATGTTACATTTGTTTTTTAACTTGCGAGGAATCGAATTGAAGTTTTAATATGTTTTGCATAGACTTGGGTGTTTATTTGCTGCTTTTAGGATCCAACCACCAAATTATATTAGACAAAAATACTAGGGGATTAACATGAAAAAAAAATTAGCTGATTCTAATATAAGATAAACATAAGAATATTAATTATTTAATATTTGTGTTAAGTTACATCTTTTTTTTAGGTGATATAGGTTAAATTGAAAACCGTTTAATATGTGGCAGTGGCGTAGTTTCGGAACTTGCTAAAATTGGCAGCCCTAATAATATTCTTCAAGGTCCCCGACTATCCGGATGAAATAGTGTAGTACCCATAATTCCATTAACTTTGAATTTACTTGAACTTTTTGTTAATAAAAAAAGAGGGATTTATGATTTACTTCTTGAAAAAAAGTTAAGCGTACATTTGATCATCTCCAAACAAAAAATTATTTTTCTTTCGCTTTTTTTAAACATATAAATTTTGTGTAAAACAATACGAAAATTCTTTAAAAAACAATATAGAAAATCATAGGCTTTTTCTTGTTTTGGACGCGAAAAATCATAGACTAAATATTTTCCATTTTGTTTTTGGTAGACCAGGCCATTTTTATTTACAATGGTAGAGTAACCTTTGTTGAAATTTGAAAAGCCCAAGATAATTCAATCCTTCTTACCTATGGAAACCCAATAGGCCGTTCCAATTAAAAGGAGCCACTTATAGGCCCATGCTGGCTTCGAAACATAGTTGACAGATCTTTTTTCCAAATATGTCAAATTATTTAATTTTAATAGGAAGTTAATTTTATTAGATAAAGCCACACATACAAGAGGTAATATATTGCCAATTCTTCGTATATATGAAGAATTCACTCTAGTGTTATGTATATAATCTGGGATAATTTTTTTTTTGGTTATAGGAGTGAGATATGTCATATATTTTAATATTATATTTTTTAGTATTTTTTTAAATTGCAAGAGGAACTAAAATTAGAAAGTTGAATTTTTATATCTTAAATTTTTTAATTTTTTTAAAATATAAATTAGAAGAACTTATTTTTATAAAAAAAATCAAACGATTTGATTTTTGTACTTTTTAAAAATCAGAACAATCTAAATTAGATAGTATCACATTTGATATTAACACTAGTAATTCACAATTTAAAAAAAATACCATTGTCAATCCAATATTAAAAACAAAAACTGATATAACTTGTATTGTTAAACTTAAAAATAACTTATGGCATATCTCAAGAGTAATATTTAAATGAGTAAATAGTTAAATTAATTCTTGAATGGTTATTTATTATCTAAATTGATTTTTAAAAAAGTTTTTTAATCAAATTTATCATTAAAAAATTTTAACATAGTCATGTTATTCTTTTTTTACATAAACACTTTTTTTTTTTTTACATTTATAGAGAATTAAATCGAAATAACTGAGGAATTTTTTTTGTTTTTGTAAGTTAAAAAATTTTTTTGTTGGGCGACTCACGATAATTGCACCTATCAAAGCAGCTAAGAGAATTATTGAAATTAGTTCAAATAGAAGAAAAAAAAATCTGTTGATAAATGAACTCTAATTTGTTTCTGTCACTTCTATTACTAATTGCATCAGAATTTGCTAATGTGGCACGTTAAGTGATAACACCACACACCTAATAATTTTAATTGGCGATTAACATGATAATTTTATAAAATTAGATCAAATCAATCCTAAATTGAAAGATTCTAATGCCTCAAGGTGCTCTTTCAATTATATTTTGATTTGATATAATTTCATAAACTTATTAAGCTAATAGTCAATTAAGATTTTTAGGTAAGACGTGCTACATCAATAAACTTTGACATTGTCAATAAAAAAAAGTGATAAAAAGACTAACATGATTAACTTAAAATCTTTGAACAATAAATTTGAGTAAAAAAATATTCAGAGACTAATTTAAAAAATAAATGACCTTTTAAAGACGAATTTGACTATTTTCTCATTACTTAATGTTAAAGAAATTTGATACAAGTTGTGACAATGTGGAACATATTCTGTAATAAGATGTGGGTCCAAGTAGTTATTTTTGTCACTTTGGTGGCTGATATTTCTCTTAATTATTTTTTAAAAAGGAAAAGTATAGGGTACCAATATATTATTTGCCAACAATGATTAGTTATTATATTTTAAACACATATATAAAGAGATACATCTAAAGATACATTTATAAAGATACTTCTATTAAAACATAGTTATAAAAAAGATATTTTTATTAGACACATCCATAAAGACACTTTTATTAAACACAATTATAAATAAGAGTTGACAGATGTTGGCAGAAATAGTGTTGGTAACGTAACGGGATTGTTTTAAAAATTAATTTAGATAGATTAAATAGTTAATTCATTTATTTGTTTAAATAAATATTAAAGATTTAAATTTTATTGTATATATTATAATTTATTATTTAATAACAAATTTTTAAATAAAACTCACATCGATAGAGATTAGTTTTTGATGGTATGTTAGATTGAAAAATAACGTAAAAATAAAAAATTATTTCTTAAAAAGAAGTACAAAAATTAGATTACCTAAATTTAAGGATTCACCTATAGACTATAAGGATACTTAGTTTGTTATGAACTTCAAAATAGATAATCACATTAAAAGTATAAACTATTTTTTTATAGTATTTTTTTTTTGCATTTATTTTTGAAAAATGTTTGGTAAACAATAATTTCTCTTAAATTTACTTTGTATTTAAACTAACACTAATAAACTCCCCATTTTTTCTATCAAAAGTGTTGGTTCCTTAAAATTCTCTATAAAAAACAATTTGACTATCTAGTTATATATTCATGAGTAGTGTTGTACTATTCCTATTTTCCTAAATTATCATTCTAATTTTTGTTTTTAAAAAATTACATTAAAAACAAGAAAACTTCCTAAGTGCCTTTTTAAAAAAAAATTAAGATATTTAGTAAAAGTATTATTTAGAATGACGCATGTAACTTGATGTAGTTTTCATGAGACACTTGTTTTCTTTTTGAATATCTAAAGTTAACTAAATTACACTAAATCTAATATAATTAATATACTGCTAACATGCATATGCACAATGCACTTACTCATCATATATCGTGGAGTTGGCATGCCTCATTTGCCACATTGCCTATAATCATATATTTATTATATGTAAAATTATACCATTATTTTAATTAATAATAATTAATAAATATTAAATACGATCACTTTTAACTATTTTAACTGATATTTTATTATCTCTTAAACATTATTGTTTCTGAAAAATCAGATAATAAAGCAAACTCCAATTTTGCACACAAAAGAAAGGAACATACATAGAAAGATTAAGGAACTCTTCATATATTTCAGATGCACTGAACCTCTTCAAAGGGGAAACAGCCTAATACTTCTTTTTATGCTTACGGAGATTGGCAGCACACTGCTTACAAAGGCATGCATCTAGCATTCATATAGAAACGCAAATTGATTTCCGAGAAAATTGTCCATCTTCTTCGTCATGTCACCACTCTCTTTAATTAGTTTAGATTATCTTTTACGTCCTATTTCCCGTATAATATGTGAGTGCATGCATGTGTAGTCCTAAATTTTTGGAAAGAAAACAAAATAGTCGCATTGCTCCAACTACCGAGAATAAAATTAATAAGAAGCTTTTTTTTTTGAACAAGTAATAATATTGAAATTATTAAGTACTAATACTTCACATGATATAATAATTTACTATTTATTGACATTTGTTTTAGTTATATGATATTTAGTACTTTCATATTTCAAAATTATGATATTAATCTTCTCTATATATGAACATGATACATATGCTTATTACTTCTGTTTAGGCGGGTAGAGTAATTAAGTGAAAACATACCATGATGATATCAAGGAATATTATGTGTAATATTACCGAACTTTAACAACTACTAGGAGGGATTTGGAGTATAATTTTTTTAAAAAAATTCCTTTTATAGTATATATAGTATATAAAAAAAATAACTTGCTACTTTAAAGTTCAAACCAAGATTTCTAAGTTAAAATGTAAAATATATTTATTATTTTGACTAACTTCACATTTATATATTATTATTATTTTACACATTTAATTTTATTAAATGGTGAATTCCTATTAATACACATGTAATAATAATAGAAGTTACTCAAATAATAAAGTCCTGTAGCATGAGGGAAAACGATATGTGTGATCTAATTAAAGAAGAAAATGTAGACCAAACAAATGCAAGGGAATTGGACAACACACACCTGGCATGGTAATCTTGATGTGTTAAGGTCTTCTCCTTCACGTTCAATAATATATTATATGGTGGAACACACAATTCAAATCCAAAAATGATATAATCATAATAATTCAGTCAAATATGGGCTATATTAAACAAAGAAAAGTGCGTGTGAGACCTCAAGGATGGATCTCTATTATTTGAAGCCTTGGAAATGGAAAAACAATAACTAGTCAAAATCAGATGCGATCATAGAACATATAATAGTGCTACTATATTTAAATTTCTTTGGCTACTATATTTTTATATATTATAATTAAATTAATAATGCATTATTGTATGTGCATATGTGTGTGTGGTTGTGGCACTGACTCGAATTTACACAAAAACTACAATCAGATTAGTGTCCCCCAGTCCCCCTGATGTGAACTTACTTCCCCTTTATATATCTCTTTTCAATTCATTGATAAAAAATAATTAAATTTAAACCATATTATTTGATGGGACAAGAGAAAGAACCAAAAAAATCATGTTAGAAAGTAAAATTTCAAAATATTCTTTTCCAATTGTAGTTGCATGAGTGATTGGAGTTACATTATAACCTAGAAATTGTGAAAATTAAAAAGGTGACGTCTGCTGTAGCTATGGAACAAATGGCTATGGCGGTTTGTACTTCAACGATGAATGTTAAGGTAGTCCAAAGATATTTTGAATTTCAGCGGTTAATAAAGATTTTAATTAAAAAATTGTTAAAATATTTATTGTACCCATACTAATTAATGTGTTATGAATTTTCTATTGTAGAGAATATAGATATGAATGAGGTGATTTAATTAGAGATACAAAAGAAAAAAAAGTGAGAGTTGAAAAAGGGTGTAATGTACTCCACAATACTGAATTAAATAGAATTCTATTTTTTAGAAAAATTTCTCTTTTCTATCATTTCTCTTCAGTAATTTTGCTGTCCTACTGTTTGTTTTTAGGTTTTTAAATTATTTTCATATGATGTCAGAGCATTATTTTAATTTATGACTTTCTTACTTAATTTAATTTTTTCAAAGAATTTTTTTCCTCCATTTTTGACAAACTCGATGAAAGAAATTTTGTCACTTGACAGCAACATGCCTTTTTTATCATTAAGGGCAACAATCTTAAAGATTATATTCAAGAAAGGAAAATTCATCCCCAATTCGAGTTTGATGCAACCAAAGTTATAGGAACAACTTCTTCCAAATATACTGAATGGATACAGCAAGATTATAATCTGAGCTCTTGGATCGTGGCTTCTGTTGATGGTTTCATCAAGAATACAATAGCTCACTGTTCTTCAGCATGTGAGATTTGGTAGAAATTCCAAACCTATTTTGCAGAAAATACCAAATCCAAGATCAAACAACTTAAAAATCAACTCAAAGCTATCAAGAAAAAGAACATTACAATTGCTGAATATCTTGCTCAAATCAAGAAATTAGTTGATTCTCTTGTTGCTATATATTGGCTACAATATTTCAAATGAAGATTATATTGAAGCTATCTGCCAAGACTTGCCAGAAGAAGTCTCCAGCTGTAGCTCCTTAGTTCAAGCCAAACCTGAATTTTTTAGCATTGGTGAAGTCGAAAATTTACGCCTGTCCCGTGAGGATATCATTGAAAAGTTTCGATAATCCTCTTTTTCAATTGCACAAGTTAATCTTGCTCAATCAAATCCATCTGATTCAAGATTCAATTTTCGAAGCTTTGGAGGAAGAAGGGGTGGCAGATCTGGAAGATTTGTAGAGGTCACAGCTCATGACAATTGCAAAATCGCCAAACCTATCAAGTATGAGACAGACCTGGCCACATTGCTTTAAATTGCTATTTCAAATTTGATCAGGCTTATCATGGGAATTTTTTCCATAATCCTTTAACTTCCTCTTCTCCTTCATCTTCTAACTCTATGATTCAGACCACTCCTTCATCAGCTAATTCCTTTCCTCAACCTAATTCCTTTCTTGCAACGCCTTCTCAAGCCACTAACCGTTGCTGGTATATTGATTTTGGCGCAAGTCATCATTTAACCTCTGATGCCTCAAGCCTTATTTCTACTTCCAATTATATAGGCCCTGATCAGCTTTATATGGCTGATGGTTCAGGTATTCGCATCTCAAAAAGTGGCAAATCATTTTTATCAAATTCCTCCTCCAATAGAATTTTTGTTTTACAAAATCTGCTACATGTTCCTGATTTGGCAAAAAATTTGATAAGTCTTTTCAAATTTTGTTTAGATAATGATGTATTTTTTGAACTTCATCTCTTTTATTTCCTTGTAAAATCATAGGTGTCCAAGGTCCTTAAAAGACAAGATAGAAATGAACTTTATTCCTTTGATAATCTTTATGTAGTTAAGCCTTTATATGATTCTCAATTTTCTTCATTTTAAACAACCTGCAAGACTAATCTTGATGTATGGCATAAGAGATTGAGTCATCCCTCTCCTAATGTTGTTGAACTTGTTCTAAAACAATGTAATATACCATCTGATGACAAGTCATCTTATGCTAGATTCACAAGTGTTTTCTACTTATTTTCATTAGGTTTTATGCACTTTCTTGCACAATAAATAAGTAATTGGATTGGAATCTCATGCATTTCTTGGTTCAATTAAACATGGTGTTTATGTGCTTTTTCACAAGGTTTTATGCTAATTTTACTTGATGTTATGAATAGTGCAAATCTTGTGAATCTAGCAAAGTTTTGATGCATATGTTAATTGATGATAGGCATGGAAAATCAAGGAAAAATGGCCATGGAAGGAAGAAGAGGAAGCAACGTTGGTGGCCAAGTTGGCTCACCAACGTTGCCTCAAATGTTGGGGGAGAGGCTGTAACGTATGCTACTGCTGGTGCCAACGTTGGAGGGCGTTGGATCACCAACGTTACCTCCAATGTCTTCAAGGAGACTCAATTATGGAATTGTGAAATTTACCATGTGTGTGATGAATGAATTCTTGACGGTTTAGAATTTATCTAATGGAGTCTCGTTGTAAAGTATAGTTTCCAAACCAATCAATAATCCTTTCATACAAAAATTTTGGTTGTCACAAAGAACAAACCCTAAATAAGAATTAACTGGAGTATTTGGACTCCGGGTCGTCTCAGGAGGATTGCAATGAAGTGTAAGCTTATTGGCTATGAAGTATGTTTTGGGGTTTTTGGAATAAGAGACATGAAAAGCAAATGGTAAGGAAATTCAAATAACAAAAAGGCCTTGGCAAGGGTTGGCGGTCAAGGATCTCTATCCTTATCACTAACTACAACATGAGAATTGGCAAGGATCAACCCCATTAAGTCATCCTCTAACTAATGAAGGAGAGTTAAATGAGCTATGTCAATCCAAGTCCATAAGTCCTAGGTCTCCACCAATTCAATTAGTGAGATCTAAGGTCAATGGCTCCTAATCATCAATCACTTGGACATTAGCAACTCAAAAGTTCCTAAGTTACCTTCCCAAGCCAAGAGCATAGAATTCTACTCTAAAATTCTTCCAAGCATTTTATCAAACACTTGGAAGGCATAAAAGGAAAGCATAATAAATGGCAAGAAATATAAATCTACCAACTACCAATTGCAAGGAAAGATAAAATCACAACTCAAATCAACAACAAAAGAACATCAAACATTAAATCTCATAAAAAAAATCCAAATTCAACATGAGTGCATGAGTATAAAAGAGACATGAAGGTAAAATTAACATCACAAACTAAGAGAATTAAAGTATAGAAACAAGAAATTATATATAGAGGAAACAAGATGAAATCAAGAATTTAAACATGGATCTATGAGACATTGACCTAATCCTAACCTAATTCTAGAGAGAAGAGGGAGCTTCTCTCTCTAGAAACTAACCTACATGATGCTAACACTTCAAACAATTGCTCCCCCTTTGCTTGGGCTTTAATTCTGCATGAAATACACTCAGAAACAGGTTGGAATTGGGCCTGGATTGCTCAGAAATCACCCCAGCATTTTGCCTTTAAGTGAGTCACGTGAGAGTATCGACGCGTACGCGCCATGTGCGCGTGCGCGTCGATTGGCTATTTCTTCATCCGCGCGGAAGCGTCATGTATGCGCGCACGTCTCTATGCGAAATCACTTTTGCACGTGCGCGCCTTGTGCGCAAGCACGCCCATTGATGCATTCCCAATTCTTGTTTCCTCGTGCATTCTCCACTTTGCATGCTTTTCTCCTCATTTCTTCCATCCAATACTTGCCTTATGAACCTGAAATCACTTAACAAACACATCAAGGCATCAAATGGAATTAAAGTGAGTTAAATTCACCAATTTAAGGGCCTAAAAAGCATGTTTTCACATTTAAGCACAATTCAAGGGAGAATTACAAAACCATGCTATTTTATTGAATAAATGTGGTAAAAGGTGACAAAATCTCCCAAATTAAGCACAAAATAAACCATGAAATTGGGGTTTATCAGTGTGGGTACGCACGGCATAGTGTGTGTACGCACAAGAAGAAAAATTCTGAGTGTGCGCACGCACGAGTAGCAACGTTGGAGGCAACGTTGCCAGTCCAACGCTGGGTCAAACGTCCATGGAAGAGGCTCAAAAGCTGGAGCTGGAAAGTCTGCTATGTGTGCGAATGCACAGCATAGTGTTCGTACACATAAGAAGAAAAATGGACAGTGTGCGCACGCACAAGGTAGTGTGCGTACGCACAAGTGACAGCATTTGAGGAAATGTTCGTAGTCCAACGTTCGGTCCAACACCTTCAATAGCTCGTAAAAAATTTAAGCTGCCCAGAATGCCTTGTATGCGTACGCACGACCTAGTGTTTGTACGCACACGTAGAAAAACTTAATGGTGCGCACACAAGGTAGCGTGCGTATGCACAAGTCAGCACCGTTGAATGTAATGTTGGTTTCCCAACGTTGAGGCAAACGTCACTACTAGCAGCACTCATTTTTTGGGCACAATGAAAAGCAGAAACATTAATTGGCCAACGTCCATCCTCAACAACACTGAGATCCATTCTTGCTTGCTTCAACAAGGCCAAAGCCCAATCCAAGGACTTGAAGACTGAATTGGAAAGTGTATAAGTAGAAGGAAATTTGATTTAGAAAAGGGGGATCTAGGAAGGCTGGATAGTTAGAGAGTAGCAGGCTAGAGAGTAAGTGAGGATCCCAATTGGGAAATCCTGCATTCTCTTTGTATTTTCTCTTCTGTAATTTTTCTGCACTTCTTTATTTTCTGTTTTGATTTGAGCAATGATGAACTAAACCCCAAATTCATTAAGGAGAGGAGCTCTATTGTAATCATAATGAATCAATGAAATTCTTCTTCTTAATTCAATTGTGTAGCTTTCGGATATCTTCTGCTTTGATTGTGAATTATTCACTCCGGAAGGGGGTCTAATTCAACTGAATGTGGGTGTGAGCCTCAGAAGGGGAATCACCTACATTAGAATTAGAGCTCTATCCTTCACAATTCTCTTAACCAACACCATTCAGGAGAAATTGAGGTTTTGATAGTTTGTGTGGCTTATAGATAAGAGAATGTGCTCTAACTCTTCTCATGACAATTAGATCAAGGTAATGGCAAGATTGATTGTGATTAGAGAGATTGGATTGCCAAGGAATTGAGATCCAATCAATTTCAATCCGCCATAGATCTACTCATATGATTGAGAAAAGAGTTGAGATCCAATTGATTCATGATGGATTATGATATCTCCAATCCCTGATGAATCATTTTCTTTTAATTTCTTCAATTTAGATCTCTCCGTCTTCCACTTAAATTTCAATTGCTATTGCTGTTTTGATTCCATGCACCCAATTCCCTTTATAATTCATGCAATTTAAGTTTTCTTGCAATTTAGATTATGCAATTTTACTTTCTTACATTTCAAGATTCAGTTATTTACATATCTTGCCATTTAAGATTCAACTCTTTTAGTTTCTCGCTCTTTAAGTTTCTGCAATTTAAGTTTCTTGCCATTTAAATTTCTGTCAATTTACATTCTGTATTTTAATTCCCTTGCAATTTACATTCTGTTAATCAATTCTCACTCAAATCACCATTGTCAGCTTAACTAAATCCGTCACCCAACTAAAATTTCTTGATCCATCAATCTCTGTGGGATCGACCTCACTCCGATGAGTTTTACTACTTGATGCGACCTGGTACACTTGTCGGTTAGTTTGTGTCGAATCGATTTTCCCTCATACCATCTTCTAATATTGCAAATATTGATTCATTTGTATGTGAACCATGCTATATGGGTAAAATGCATTCTCTTCCCTTTTCCTATTCTCAAACGGTCTATTCTGCTCCACTTGAATTGGTCTATATTGATTTATAGGGTCCATCACCTATTATCTCTAGGTCTGGCTACAAATATTACATGAGAATTATTGATGCTTTTACATGTTATACATGCCTTTATCTTCTTACTTCTAAAACGCAAGTTTTGGAAATTCTTAAACAATATATAACATTGATGGGAAAGCATACTAATTCGGTTCTTAAGTCAATTCAGACTGATAATGCCAAAAAATTTTTGTCCTATGCTTTTAAGATTATTTGAAAAAATGGTATTGATCACAGGTTATCATGCCACTATATACACTAACAACAAGGTGTGGTACAACAGAAGCATCGACACATTACTGAGATGGGCCTTACACTTCTTACTATTGCCAAACTTCCACAAATGTACTGAGAGGGTGCTTTCTTGATTACTGCCTTTCTCATTAACAGGTTACCGACAAAGGTTTTACATTCAAAATCCCTATATAAACTGCTTTATAATTCTAGGCCTGATTACTCTATTTTAAAAATCTTTGGTTGTGCTTGTTTTTCACACTAAAGACCATTTAACAACTATAAGTTGGATTTCAGGTCTGAGTTGTGTGTTTTCCTGGGCCATGCTCCCCAATCGAAGGGTTATAAATGTCTTACTAGGAATGGTAAAGTTGTCATAGCTCAAAATGTTATATTTAATGAAAATTTATTTCCTTATTCTTCTGCATTTATCACTTGCTCTAGTCCCGCCCCACTTATTGACCATTTTGCATATGCATCTCCTTTTAATCATGACTCTTTCCATCCTATTTTTATTTCATCATCATCCGATACTGATCTTACATATTTAGCTACTGCTCCCACTCTTGGTGATCAGCATATTTTCATTATTGATCATTCTCATTCTCTCATATCCTTAACTCATTCTCCTATCACCGATTCTTCAAGCTTACCTCTTCCTTCTCCTCCCACCATAATTTCGATATCTAGTATTGAAATTGTCTTGCCCTCCCTACCTTTTTCCTCTTCTCATTCCTTACCTTCTACTAATAACCACCCTATGATAACTAGATCCAAATCTGGTCCCACTAATCTTTCTACTCTTCTTACTTCCACATATGATTTTGATCTTGTGACCAATTCTCCTAAAACAATGTCTCAGGCTATGCATTCTCCTCATTGGCTTCAAGCAATGCAGGAAGAACATCATGCCTTCCTAGCCAATAAGACCTGGCACTTCGTTTACCTACTACCTAATGCACCTATTATCGGCTACAAATGGGTGTTCACTATCAAGCATGGCCTTGATAGCTCTATTAAGAAATATAAAGTGCAGCTGGTTACAAAAGGTTGTCATCAGGTTGAGGGTATCGATTACAATCAGATTTACAGCCCTATTATCCGTCCAACTGCCATTCACATCATTCTTTCCATTGTTATCTCCAAAGGTTGGTGCTTGTGCCAATTTGATTTCAATAATGCTTTCCTTAATGGAGAGCTTACTAAAACTGTATTCATGCTTCCTCCACCAAGGCTTTACATAGACAACAACATTATGGTTTGTAAACTTGACAAGGTCATTTATGGTCTAAAACAAGCTCTGAGAGCTTGGTTTCTGAAAATCAAAGCCACTTTATTTAACCTTGGCTTCACTAACATCAAGACTGATTCTTCTCTTTTTATCAAGGCAAATTCTTCTTCTACAATCTATTTATTAGCCTATGTTGATGATATTATCATCACCGGTGACAATAATCATGAAATCGAGAGTCTTATTCAGACTCTGAATTCTTATTTTTCTTTAAAATATTTGGGTAACTTACATTACTTTCTTGGTTTAGAGTTTCATTTTACAGATTCTGGTGATCTTCATATCTGTAACACCCTACCACACAAAACTCTACGCTTAAGCCGTAAAACAAAGATGGTGTGGTATTGCGACCTCTAAAATAAAATATACATAATAATAGTTAAAAGAATTTAATAATCGAAGAACCTTGAAGGAAAGCTTAAACAAAATCATGAAAAGAAAAGCGTATTGCTTGCGTGAACAGAAACTTGAACATGAAGAAAAATAGGGATATATATATACACATAGAGCAGAGTATCCAAAATATAGAATATCACGCTCCAAGCTCGACCTGCAAGGCCAAGGCCGGCCAGAGAATATCATACACACACACACACACAACCCAATATCCCAAAATACATAGACATACACTTAGTTTTTCACAAAAGCCTCTAAGAAGATCTGATTTAGAACATAAACATAGAGATTCATCTAGACACATATATGTATATACATAGCAAAATATCAAAATCCAGCATGCTAACTTTGCTTGCAAAGAAAATTCAGACGCCTAGCGGGTGTCTCTCGACCTACTTCTGAAATGACAACATATGTATGGAATAAGAACTTGAGGTTCTCAACATGGTAAAGATACCCATGTACATAAGATATAAGGTCCCAAAAAAGCCAGAGACGATTCTAGAATTCTAACACTTAGTTTTAAAACTTACAAGGTAAACTATCTAAGGTACTTAGGTTCTAATCCAAATATAACTCAATCCCCACAATTCTCACTCTCCTCCAATCCTCCAAAACTCCAGTGGAACAACCCTCGTCACTACTCCGCCAGATGAGGGATCTCTCAGTTGCATAAACATACAATACATGCAAAAAAAACACAGATAGATTACAGTTATAGCAAATAGTACATATAGCAATTAGGCATAGTTGATCAAATAGGCAATCCCAAGAATGCAAGCTCGATAAAAATAGACAAATACACATGATGTATGCCTGACCTATGGTTGATGATATTTGATAACCGAGTATTCAAACCTCGGGTCGTCTTCTCAAGGAATTGCAGGGAGGTATGTTCTTATTATTGGTTATGAAAAAGGTAAAATTGGGGGTTTTGGAAATAAGGAAGAAGTATGACAAGTAATTCAAATGACAATTAAAATAAACAAATAACTATAAAATAAACTCTTGGCAAGATATGAAATTTCAGAAGTCCTATCCTAGTTACTCCTATAAGAATGGAAGTTAATCCCACTTAGTTAACCTTTGCGTAAGCAAGGGAAAGTCCAGTGAACCAATTGGTTAGATTTTCCAAGTCCTAGCCAACTCCTAAGGGAAGGCTAGAGTTAGTGGAATTCCAGTTAATTATCCAACATAACAATCACTCATGAATAGTTGATAACTCAAGAGCTTCCAGTTAATCAATTAAAGCCAATAATATAAAAAGCTAAATATGAATCTTAGATCTAAAATACCTCAAATAACATACATTCAAAGCAATAAAATCTAACATGGACAATATTCATATGCCAATTGGGCAACATAAATCAAATACAAATAAAAGCATTAAAGTATCCCAAAGTAGAAGAGAAGTATAAAGTAAAAGAAATATTGAACCTGATGAAGAGTTGAAATAAATCCTAATTTCTAAATCCTAAGAGAGAGGAGAGAGCCTCTCTCGCTAAAAACTACATCTAAAAACTAAAATTGTGAATTATGAATGCATAATTATGAATGGATGCATTCTCTCACTTTATAGCCTCTAATATGTGTTCTCCGGGCCGAAAACTGGGTCAGAAACAACCCAGAAGTCACTGATTGTGCAATCTGGTCCGTACAGGTCGCGGCAAAGTGACGCGGAGGTGTCGTCCACGCGTCCGCGCGGATTGAAGTTCGCAGATGCGATGTGTTTGCGTGGAGCGCGCGTTCGCGTCGCTTATCTGTACGGCCACTATGCAAATTATATATCAAATCGAAGCCCCGGACGTTAACTTTCCAACGCAAGTGAAACCGCATCATTTGGACCTCTGTAGCTCAAGTTATGATCGTTTTAGTACGAGAGGGTCCGGCTGATAGCTTTGCAGTTCCTTCAACTTCTTGTATTCCTTCCACTTTTGCATGCTTCATTTTCATCCTCTAAGCCATTCCTGCCCTGTAATTCCTGAAATCATTTAACACACATATCAAGGCATCTAATGGTAATAAGAGAGGATCAAATAGAACGAAATAAAAGCCAAGGAAGCATGTTTTCAATCAAAGCACATAATTAGGAAGGCAAATGTAAAACCATGCAAATAGTATGAATAAGTGGGTAAAAAGTTGATAAAAACTACTCAATTGAGCACAAGATAAACCATAAAATAGTGGTTTATCAACCTCCCCACACTTAAACATTAGCATGTCCTCATGCTAAGTTCAAGAGAAGCTATAAAGAAGTGAAGATGGATGATAGAGAGTATGCAATGCAACCTATCTATGTGAATGCATCTACATGCAAAATGTTTCTACCTACTTGGTTAAAAGTAAATAAGTTCTCCAAGACAAACATGAATCAAATTCCACTAATTCAAATTATACAATAAAAAACAAGTAAACTTGTAAGAAGATAGCTCATGAAAGCAGGGGACATAGAATCAAGCATTGAACCTTTACCGGTAGTGTATATCACTCTAGTCTCTCAGGTGTACAGGGTTATTCACTCTACTCTTCTCTAATCATGCTTTCTAAACTTTGTCCTTCATCTAACCAATCAACAAATATTTAGTATACCCATGCACACATCATGAAGTCTTTTCAAGGTTGTAATGGGGCCAAGGCAAGGGTGAGGATATATGTATGGCTAAGTGAGCTATAAATTGAATCTTTGAGTAACCTGAGCTATCACCTAACATACATAAATTCTATATAACTTCTAAAATCATGCCTAGCTACCCGTCATTCCCACTTTTGTATCACATACTCATGTATCAACTTTTCTTTTAAATTGTGTCACATATGCATTGATCTTTTATTAACTTAACATTGGGGTAATTTTGTCCCCTTATTTATTTATTTATATTATATATTTTTTTCTTTTTTTTCTTTTTTTTTCTCTTTTTTTTTGAGACATAAAAACTAAAATAACATATCAATGCATATGAAATTTTTTAATTTTCTGTTTTACATGAGTAGATACCCAAATTTCCCAATATTCAGAATTAGAAACATGATACATTTCCTTATTAACCCATGTTCCCACAGTTTCCCCACACTTAGTTGATACATAATCTCTATTTTAAGCTAATCAAAGATTCAATTTGGAATTTTTTACTTTTATTTTTCTGCTTAAGGCTAGTGATGTGGTTATAGAATAGAAGGGAATTAAAAGACTCAAGGTGGCTAACAAGGGTGATGTAAAGGGTAGGCTTATTTGGGATAAGTGAGCTAAAATCAAATAATGGCCTCAATCATATGCAAACATGTAAATACACTAAATATTGGACATATAGGCTGGAACAAAATAAAGATTGCAATCATAGAGAAGAAAAACACACAAGAATAAAATTTTACGGTTAAATAATATAACCATACAATGAAGCTCAAAATCTCACAGGTTGTGTATTCTTTGACTCAAAAACCATGTTCCAAATACAACTTCATACAAATTTAACATGAAAAATTTTAATTTTTAATTTAAATTAGTGAAATATTATAAAATAAAGTCTTGAAAAAAAATTTATTACTTCAACCAAGTGGTAAAATATGTAATCAAACATGCAAAGGCAACAACTAACAAGAAAAATAAACCATTGGTGTTGAGATAGAAGAGTAACTAACCCATGGAGATCGGTATCGACCTCCACACACTTAAAGATTGCACCGTCCTCGGTGCATGCTAAGATGTGCAAGTGGATGGGGTTGTTCCAACTGATGTTTTTCTTCAAAGATTGAGCAGATGAACTTGTTTGTCTCCCTAGTAAGAAGCTTTTCCTCTCCCTTCGTGGTGGCCATCTTGAAAGAAGAGGGAAAAGAAGAAAAGTAACCAAAAATAAAGATAGAAATCAAATAAAATATGGGTGTTAATGCCAAATAAAAAGGGTCTCAATTACATGGTAGCTACAACATGCAAGCGAGAAAACAGTAGAAGCACATGGCAAATCAAGAGTGCAAAAATTTGTAACAATAGGAAAGAGGGTGTGGGTAAAGAAAGACAATATAAATTCATGTCAATGCAAAATTAATACAAGTATTATAAAAGATTAGCACTGACTTAAATAATATTACCCAACAGTGTAAAACAAGTCATGAAGCACCAGAATAATACCAGAAAAGATACAATAGTTGAATAAGAAAATTTAACACCAATGGAAAAGGAAAAAAAAGTAAGAAAGGAGGAAGAAAGAAATAAGAAGAAAAGAAAAGATTTAGATATGGGAAGAAAAGATAAGATATCTTGGCTGATCTGGCTGGGCTGCGCGGTGCAGGCGACGCAGACGCTTGAGTGACGCGTTCGCGAAGGTGGCGCTATTGTCAATTGACGCAACGCCTCAGCCACGCGGTCGCGTGGATCGAATTGTGCCATTAGCACGAGTGCAGCCTCGCGGCCGTGCAACTCTCTGTTTTATATGCATATTGCCAAAATTTAGGGTGACGCGGTAGCGTGGGTGACGCGATCGCGTGGATGGCCAAGATTTTTGGGTGACACGGTAGCGTGGGGCACACGTTCGCGTGGTAAGGCTTGTGCGTCTAGCGCCAGTCCAGCCTTACTCCATCACAACTTTCGGCCATGCACCCATTTACGTCGAATTGGTGGAGCACGCGTTCGCGTGGGTGACGCGGACGCGTGGGAGGCTATTTTTTCAAATGACGCGGCCGCGTGGGTCACGCGGATGCGTGGGCATGTTTGTGCCTAAAGCGCACCTCCAGCCACGCTTTCGCGTGACTCTCTGTTTAATTTCTTTTCTTCCTAATTCACTTGTGACGCGGACGCGTCAGCGACGCTGCCGCATCGCGTGCGTGCTTTTTTTTTATGCAGAATGCAGAATGCAATATGCAAATGTTATGAATAATTTTAGGTTCAATAAAATAAAATAAAAACTAAAAAATAAACAAAATGAAATAAAATTAAAATTGAAAAAGGAACGATCATACCATGGTGGGTTTTCTCCCACCTAGCACTTTTAGTTAAAGTCCTTAAGTTGGACATTTGGTGAGCTCCGTGTCATGGTGGCTTATGCTTGTACTGATCCAGGAATCTCCACCAGTGTTTGGAATGCCAGCATTCTCCAGGGTCCCAAACAAGGTACGTAAAGCCCTTAGGTGAGTTCAAGAAGGCTTCAAGGCTCCTGGAGTGTTGAATGTCAGAATAGATTCCAGGATCCCAATGCTACTTTTACACCCATCTTTGTCTTGATCTGCATTTTTCCAGCCGGGTGGTGAGTAGTCTGAATTCTCATTGCAGTGACCAAACAGCTTCCGAGATCCTTTCAATTGAGCTTGACACCAATCCTTGCACCTCAAATTGAAGTGCGAAACCTCATTGAATCTTGCATACCATCTTTGAGTGCGAGTCATTTCCCTTTTACTCTTAAAATCGCAAAGAGCTCTAAGCTGGCCATCTGTTTCAAGCAAACCATATTCAAGTGAAAAAGTAAAGATAAGAGTCAAGGATTTTACCCACTTGAAGTCTGTGTTGGTTGGTAGTGGCCTTGGGATCAGTGTTTTTAGTGGTTCTGCAAGCTCTACTCCCTTGTGGTCTTCAGTGAATTCCTCTACCTCTTTGCAAATTTCTTTAACTTCACCCATGTCTTGATCAAAGACATTGATATCTTCCACATCTTTTAAGTCGTAAATAGGAGGTTGAGAAAAGTCGACCTCTGCATCATCTTCATATTTACTTGGGGAAGATTCTTCAGTCTCAAAGAATTCACTTGCGGATGCAAGTTCATTATTAAGAGGACTTGACTTGTGATCATCATCATCAAGAAAACATGTGTCTTGGGTAATTCCGTCTAGTTCCCCATAAGATACCTACTTTGGGGGTTGTGCACTATCCTCCTTAGCATCAATTGTAGCGTTTTTGACGGAATTCTCCACAACTCTAGATTCAGGTGGCGGTTCGGCATCTCCTAAATCTTCAACCAACTCTTCTTCTTCTACAATGACAGCTTCCTCTATTTGTTCCAGTATGAAGTTATATTCTATACTGTCCACTGGAGTTTCTTGTGTCTTCTTCGTGCTGCGTTCTTTATTGGATTCTCCACATAAAGCCATGGGAGTCTGTTGAGGGCCTGAACGTTTGGAAGATAATTGATTTATTGCTTGCTCCAGTTGATGAAGGGTTGCATTGAACTGGTTTACTGATTCTTCGAAGCGAACCTATGATTCTTGGCTTGACGGATATGGACATGGTGCATAAGGGAGTGGTGGTTCTTGGGAGTAATTGGATTGGCGTTGGTGTGAATAAGAATCATGTGGTAGTGAATGGTGACAAGAAGCTTGTGAGTGTGGTGGTTCGAAGTTATGTCGAGAGGATGGTCTCTGAGCACAGGGTGGGACTTGTTGGTAGTTACAAGGCGGTCCACCAAATCTATCAGTTGGGCATGCATTGTAAAATGGTCTCTGTCCATGATATCTAGGAGGATATTGTTGCCTAAAGGGTTGATCGGATCCTTGTGGTTCCATCCATCTTTGATTGCTTAGACCTTGATGTATAGTCCTGTTATAGCTTCCATTCCTTGCAACAAAATTAGAGCCAAACTCAAAGCGAGAGGGGTGAGAATTCATAATAGATATCAGAAATAAGAGGGAAGAGAGAAAACAAATAAACAAGTAAAAGAAAAATATATTTTTTTTGAAAAATATTTACAATAACCAATAATAAGGCACACGTTTGCAATTCCCCGGCAACGACGCCATTTTGAAGAACTGAAGATTGACGGTTTAGAAGTTATAGAAAACTCTCGTTGTAAGTATAGTTACTAAACCAAGCAATCAACCTTTCTTACAAACGTTTTGGTTGTCACAAGTAACAAACCCTTTTGAAATTGATAACCGAGTATTCAAACCTCGGGTCGTATTCTCAAGGAATTGCAGGGAGGTATGTTCTTATTATTGGTTATGAAAAAGGTAAAATTGGGGGTTTTGGAAATAAGGAAGAAGTATGACAAGTAATTCAAATGACAATTAAAATAAACAAATAACTATAAAATAAACTCTTGGCAAGATATGAAATTTCGGAAGTCCTATCCTAGTTACTCCTATAAGAATGGAAGTTAATCCCACTTAGTTAACCTTTGCGTAAGCAAGGGAAAGTCCAGTGAACCAATTGGTTAGATTTTCCAAGTCCTAGCCAACTCCTAAGGGAAGACTAGAGTTAGTGCGAAATTGTGATCACTACAACTTCGCACAACTAACCAGCAAGTGTACTGGGTCGTCCAAGTAATAAACCTTACGCGAGTAAGGGTCGATCCCACAGAGATTGTTGGTATGAAGCAAGCTATGGTCACCTTGTAAATCTTAGTCAGGCAAACTCAAATGGTTATGAATGATGAATAAAACATAAAGATAAAGATAGAGATACTTATGTAATTCATTGGTGGGAATTTCAGATAAGCGTATGAAGATGCTTGTCACTTCCGTCTCTCTGTTTTCCTACTGTCTTCATCCAATCCTTCTTACTCCTTTCCATGGCAAGCTGTATGCAAGGGTTTCACCGTTGTCAGTGGCTACCTCCCATCCCCTCAGTGGAAATGTTCAACGCACCCTATCACGGCACGGCTATCCATCTGTCGATTCTC
>NC_029772.3:30639513-30640649 GCF_000817695.3 Arachis duranensis | reverse complement strand
TGACTTGTTGAATGGGGTTGGTAAGAACTTCCCAACCTCTCCTTCGGATCTCATGTCGGATCTCCGGATATTCACTCTTTTTGAGTGAAAAAGGGACCTCGGGGATCACCTTCTTCAAGGCCACAACTTCATAGAAGTGGTCTTGATGCACCCTTGAGATGAATCTCTCCATCTCCCATGACTCGGATGTGGAAGCTTTTGCCTTCCCTTTCCTCTTTCTAGAGGTTTCTCCGGCCTTGGATGCCATAAATGGTTATGAAAAAACAAAAAGCAATGCTTTTACCACACCAAACTTAAAAGGTTTGCTCGTCCTCAAGCAAAAGAGAAAGAAGAGAGTAGAAGAAGAAGAAATAGAGGAGATGGGGATGGCCTTGTGGTTCGGCCAAAGGGGGGAGAAGTAGTGTTTAGGTTGTGTGAAAATGGAGGAGTGAAGAAGGGTTTATATAGGAGTGGGGAGGGTATGGTTCGGTTATGTGTGGGTGGGTTTGGGAGGGAAAGTGGTTTGAATTTGAATGGTGATGTAGGTGGGGTTTTATGAAGGATGGATGTGAGTGGTGAAGAGAAAGATGGGATTTGATAGGTGAAGGGTTTTTGGGGAAGAGGTGTTGAGGTGATTGGTGAATGGGTGAAGAAGAGGGAGAGTGGTGGGGTAGGTGGGGATCCTGTGGGGTCCACAGATCCTGAGGTGTCAAGGAAAAGTCATCCCTGCACCAACTGGCGAGCAAAATTGCTCTTTGTGCCAATTCTGGCGTTAAACGCCGGGCTGGTGCCCATTTCTGGCGTTTAATGCCAACTTCTTGCCCTTTCCTGGCGTTTAACGCCAGTCTGGTGCCCCTTTCTGGCATTTAACGCCAGTCTGGTGCCCCTTTCTGGCGTTAAACGCCCAGAATGGTGCCAGACTGGGCGTTAAACGCCCATCTGCTAGCCTTACTGGCGTTTAAACGCCAGCAGGTTCTTCCTCCAGGGTGTGCAATTTTTCTTTCTGTTTTTCATTCTGTTTTTGCTTTTTCCATTGATTTTGTGACTTCTCATGATTATCAACCTACAGAAAACATAAAATAACAAAAGAAAATAAATAAAATATAACATTGGGTTGCCTCCCAACAAGCGCTTCTTTAATGTCAGTAGCTTGACAG
>NC_029772.3:30638400-30639360 GCF_000817695.3 Arachis duranensis | reverse complement strand
CCTCCCAACACCAAACTTAGAGTTTGAATGTGGGGGCTCTGTTTGGCTCTGTTTTGAGAGAAGCTCTTCATGCTTCCTCTCTGTAGTGACAGAGGGATATCCTTGAGCCTCAAACACAAAGGATTCTTCATTCACTTGAATGATCAATTCTCCTCTATCAACATCAATCACAGCCTTTGCAGTGGCTAGGAAGGGTCTGCCAAGGATGATGGATTCATCCATGCACTTCCCAGTCTCTAGGACTATGAAATCAACAGGGATGTAATGGTCTTTAATCTTTACTAGAACATCCTCTACAAGTCCATAAGCCTGTTTTCTTGAATTGTCTGCCATCTCTAGTGAGATTCTTGCAGCTTGTACCTCAAAGATCCATAGCTTCTCAATTACAGAGAAAGGCATGAGGTTTATGCTTGACCCTAGGTCACACAGAGCTTTCTTGAAGGTCATGGTGCCTATTGTACAAGGTATTGAGAACTTCCCAGGTTCTTGTCTCTTTTGAGGTAATTTCTGCCTAGACAAATCATCCAGTTCTTTGGTGAGCAAAGAGGGTTCATCCTCCCAAGTCTCATTTCCAAATAACTTGTCATTTAGCTTCATGATTGCTCCAAGGTATTTAGCAACTTGCTCTTCAGTGACATACTCATCCTCTTCAGAGGAAGAATACTCATCAGAGCTCATAAATGGTAGAAGTAAATCCAATGGAATCTCTATGGTCTCTGTGTGAGCTTCAGATTCCCATTGTTCCTCATTAGGGAACTCATTAGAGGCCAGTGGACGTCCATTGAGGTCTTCCTCAGTGGCGCGCACTGCCTCTTTCTCCTCTCCAAATTCGGCCATGTTGATGGCCTTGCACTCTCCTTTTGGATTCTCTTCTGTATTGCTTGGAAGAGTGCTAGGAGGGAGTTCAGTAATTTTCTTACTCAGCTGACCCACTTGTGCCTCCAAATTTCTAATGGAGGA
>NC_029772.3:30636578-30637371 GCF_000817695.3 Arachis duranensis | reverse complement strand
TGATGAGGATCTTCCAATGGAAGTCCATGGAACTTGCAATTCTGTTGCATTAGAGAAACTAATTGAGGCTTAAGCTCAAAGTTGTTTGCTCCAATGGTAGGGATAGAGATGCTTCTCCCATAGAAGTCGGGAGTAGGTGCAGTAAAGTCACCCAGCACCCTCCTTGCATTATTGGCATTGTTGTTGTTTTCGGCTACCATGGGCTCTTCTTCCTTGAAGATTTATGTTAGGTCCTCTACAGAGAATTGTGCCTTAGCTTCTCTTAGCTTTCGCTTCAAGGTCCTTTCAGGTTCAGGGTCAGTCTTTTCGCTTCAAGGTCCTTTCGGGTTCAGGATCAGCCTCAACAAGAATGCTTTTGTCCTTGCTCCTGCTCATAAGAAAGAGAAGAGAACAAGAAAATGTGGAATCCTCTATGTCACAGTATAGAGATTCCTTGAGATGTCAGAGGAAAAGAAAAATAGAAGGCAGAAGTAGAAAATTCGAACTTATCAAAGAAGATGGAGTTCGAATTTTGCATTAAGGAATCGTGTTAGTCCATAAATAGAAGGATGTGAGAAGAGGGGAAGAAATTTTCGAAAATTAAGTAAAATATTTTAAAAACATTTTGAAAAACACTAATTGATTTTCGAAAACCATGATTGAAAAAGAAGTAAAGTGATTTTTTGAAAAAGATTTTGAAATTAGAAATCAAAAAAGATTTGATTGAAAACTATTTTGAAAAAGATGTGGTTAAGAGGATATGATTGATTTTAAAAAGATGTGATTGAGAAGATATGATTTGAAAAACATTTTA
>NC_029772.3:30635292-30636570 GCF_000817695.3 Arachis duranensis | reverse complement strand
TGATTGAGAAGATATGATTTGAAAAACAATTTAAAAAGATTTGATTTTGAAAATTAATGACTTGGCTAACAAGAAAAGATATGATTCAAACATTAAACCTTTCTCAACAGAAAAGGCAACATACTTGAAATGTTGAATCAAATCATTAATTGATAGCAAGTATTTTTGAAAGTAGAAAGAAATTGATTTTGAAAAAGATTTGATTGAAAAGATATGATTTGAAAAAGATTTGATTTTTGAAAAGATTTTGAAAACTAAAAAAAAATTTGATTTGAAAACAAAATCTTCCCTCTTGTGCCATCCTGGCGTTAAACGCCCAGAATGGTGCCCATTCTGGCGTTTAACGCCCAAACTACTACCCTTTTGGGCGTTAAACGCCCAGCCAGGCACCCTGTCTGACGTTTAAACGCCAGTCCGTCTTTCTTCACTGGGCGTTTTGAACGCCCAGCTTTTTCTGTGTAATTCCTCTGCAGTATGTTCTGAATCTTCAATTCCCTGTATTATTGACTTGAAAAGACACAAATTAAAAATATTTTTGGATTTTTAATAATCAAAATGCAACTAAAATCAAATAACAATGCATGCAAGACACCAAACTTAGCAGTTTGTATACTACTGACACTAACAAAATGAGAATGCATATGAGACACATAAACACTCAAGTCAAGAGAATTTAAAAATCAGAGCAATGAAATCATCAAGAACAATTTGAAGATTAATGAAGACACATGCATGAATGCAAAAGGAGCAAAAACATGCAATTGACACCAAACTTAAAATGAGACTAGAGTCTCAATAGGAAACATAAAATATTTTTTTGGTTTTTATGATTTTGCAAATTTTTTTTTTATTTTTCGAAAATTAAGTGGAAAAGAAAATAAAGATATCAAAATTCTTAATGAGAATTCCAGGAATCATGCAATGTTAGTCTAAGACTTTGGTCTAGGAATTAGACATGGCTTCATAGCCAGCCAAGCTTTCAAAGAAAGCTCCGGTCCAAAACACTAGACATGGCCAATGGCCAGCCAAGCCTTAGCAGATCATTGCTCCAACAGCAAGATTGATAGAAATCAAGAAGCTATTGTGATGATAAGTTGAAACCTCGGTCCAATAAAATTAGACATGGCTTCACAGCCAGCCAGACTTCAACAGATCATCATGAAACTCTAGAATTCGTTCTTAAGAACTCTGAAGAAAAAAACCTAATCTAAGCAACAAGATGAACCGTCAGTTGTCCAAACTCAACAATCCCCGGCAACGGCGCCAAAAACTTGGTGG
>NC_029772.3:30634896-30635119 GCF_000817695.3 Arachis duranensis | reverse complement strand
TCATTGAATCCTACTCAGAATACCACAGACAAGGGTAGACCTTTCGGATTCTCTTGAATGCCGTCATCAGTTCTAGCCTATACCACGAAGACTCTGATCTCACGGAATGGCTGGCTCGGTTGTCAGGCGAGCACTCGATTGTCAGGCGATCAACCATGCATCGTGTATCAGGAATCCAAGAGATATCCACCCAATCTAAGGTAGAACGAAGGTGGTTGTCAGG
>NC_029772.3:30634337-30634864 GCF_000817695.3 Arachis duranensis | reverse complement strand
GATCATCACATTCATCAAGTTGAAGAACAAGTGATATCTTAGAACAAAAACAAGCGGAATTGAATAGAAGAACAATAGTAATTGCATTAATACTCGAGTACAGCAGAGCTCCACACCTTAATCTATGGTGTGTAGAAACTCCACCGTTGAAAATACATAAGTGATAATAGTGATCATTGGCTAGAAACTCCACCGTTGAAAATACATAAGAACAAGGTCTAGGCATGGCCAAATGGCCAGCCTCCCAAAGTGATCAAAAGATCTAAAGATCAAAAGATTCCAAAGATCAGAAGATTAAAATACAATAGTAAAAGGTCCTATATATAGAGAACTAGTAGCCTAGGGTTTACAGAGATGAGTAAATGACATAAAAATCCATTTCCGGGCCCACTTGGTGTGTGCTTGGGCTGAGCATTGAAGCAATTTCATGTAGAGACTCTTCTTGGAGTTAAACGCCAGCTTTGGTGCCAGTTTGGGCGTTTAACTCCCATCCTTGTGCCAGTTCCGGCGTTTAACGCTGGGAATTC